>NW_028317821.1:27040000-27195000 GCF_062004578.1 Staurois parvus
CCTGCCAGTAACACATTTACTGTCTTAGGGTGTTTCCACTGTGGCTGTAGGGGCAACAAAAAGACCTTTGGTCATAAGCATTGTCAGTCTGGGGAGAGGGTAGTGTTAGACGCACTAGCAAACGAATTTGGATGGACTTCACGAGCAAAAAAAAAAAAAAAAAAGGAGCTGGACTCCAGCTAACATTTTTAGGTCTGAAAAAAATTGGTAGGATTGGTAGGCTGAAATATACATTTTTATTTGTGGGCTTAGATGATTTATGGATTTTAGAGGCATATGGACCATTGCATAATTAAACAATTATACCAAACGGGTGATAATGATCAATAAGTTAATATCATGTAGGTTAAAATACAAATCACTAAAGTAGAACTTCACTCTCTCACTCAACATTGACTAATTTTAATCCTTGTGCGGCTAGCATTGGTAAAAAGAACAAATGATGTCATACATCCCAGGGTCTTCAGGAGGGGAAGAGGGGTTTTCTTAGCTAAGCACACCCTCCTGTCAGCATGCCTGAGCTATGGACAGATGGATTTCTGGATGTAAATTCTACGTGAATTATTTGCCCTTAGCCCAGCTGGCTATAGCCATAAATACAGGGGGTGTTTTTCAAAGTGATTTCTCAACAAAATAAAGCATAGAGACATGGATGGACGTGTTTGCTTTGAATATTAAAAATGGATTAAATAGCATTTTTTGGTTTGTGGTGCTCAAATGCAGAGCAGTTCCGCTTTAAATCAAAGGAGGAATGTAAAGGGCTAGTTTACCAGATAAGCTGTCCAAGCTCTGCTGCTGAAGCAAAAGAAACAGGCAAAGTTGTGGACCAAAAACACAGTAGTTGGCCAAGGAAAAAACGTAGTGCAGGATGAAAGAAACGCTATACTGCATTACATTAAAGATCTCCAGTAGAACCATCAGCTCAGGTGTGGCAGAAACCACTGGGACCCCGGAACACCCAGTACAGAAGTACAGAGAAGCCTGTTCATAAGTGGTCTTCTTGGAAGACTTGTGCCTAAAAATCCATATTTTTGACATGAAACAAGGACTAGTGTGAAAACCCAAGAACTGGTGCGCAGAAAAATTACAGCAGTTGCTCTGGACTGACAAATCAAAAATGTAAAATATTTGGCTGTAACAGAAGGTCATTTGTTTGCAAAAGGCCTGGACAGCAGTACAAAGATGAGCACCTGCAGGCAACAGTGAAGATCCCTTGTAGGCCTAGGGCTGCATTTCTGTACAGGGAGTTGGAAATTTGGTCACAGTTATTAGCTCAATGCTTTAAATTACAGGCAAATACTTACCCATGATGCAGTACCGTCAAGGGGGATCTGAAAAGTCCTAAATTCATTCTGCAGCAGGAGAGTGACCTCAAACATACAGCCACATAAAGAACCGTCTTCAGCGATAAGAACAAAGGGTTCTGGAAGCAATGGTATAGCTCCACGAAGCCCTGATCTCAACATTATTAAATCCGTCTTGGATTACAGGAAGAGAATGAAGCAACTGAAACCCTTAAGCTCCATGAACACTGGCTTAAAAACACACGTGTTCTTGGTAGGAAAAAAACCCGCATATTGCGAGCATTTTTTTGTACTAGCGTTTAGCATTTCTTCTGCCAGAAAAAAAACAAGAACAGAAGGTTTTTTTCTGCCTCTAAATGTGGAGCTTAAAAAAACACCTCTGGTCTACCTAATGTGCATGGACACATAGGATAATATTAGTTGCTTCTACAGGCAAAATGCTAAACTCCTCTAGGAGTAGTGTTTTTTTTTTAAGCCAGTGTGCATGGAGCCTGAATCAGCAGAAGTTGTCCTAGAAGCTTTGAACAACCTGCCTGTTGAGTTCCTTCATATTTTCTGGTAATATTATGTACACTCTTCCTTGAAATAGACCCACCATAATCTCCTGAAGAAGCGACCCTTGTTGCAAAACATGTAGAGTAAGCCTAATATCAGAGGAAGGTGGAACCCTGACACTGAGAGGAGTTGGAAACTGCTGGTGTAGCAATCCTCAGCGGAGGTGTAATAAGGGGATCACACAGTAGAGAGGATGTAAATGTTTTTTATGAAGTCCTGTATGAAAATGTTACTTGTACAAGATTTTTTAGGATTGTAAAATAAAATGTAGTTTGTTTTATAAATATTGGTCCGGGATGTGCCTGAAAAGTTCATATTCTTAGTTCTAAACACAACATGATATATAGTAGGGACGTGATACAGGATATGTTATACTGCGCTCATGGTGCCCCCCAATGGGCATCCTAGATTGCATCAACAGGAATGCTACACACCAAGATGGATCATAATTCCTTTATTAAAATAGTCAGCAGAAACATGGTCCCTGCATCACAGATTCAAAAATTCTTGTCCCAGCTACCATTTTCAGAACCATATTTCTGATGATTAATCACAGAAATGATATGTGATCATGGTTAAAAAGGTACTTGGGCATTATATGGGAGTCATCTCCTAAATTGTAAGCTCCAAGGAGCAGGGCCCTCTAATCCCTCTTGTATTGATCTGTATTGTCTCCCACTATAATGTAAAGCGCTGAGCAAACCGTGGGTGCTATATAAATCCTGTATAATAATAATAATAATCTACCAGAGATAATTTCCAGCAGTTAGGATGACAATCTGGTTATCTTCTGACAGTCTGGTCATTTACCAGTGACCTAACTACTATCTATGACCACTTTTATGCAGTTGTGAAAGCAAGCCCACTCAAACAATGGAGTATTTAAGAAATGCAAAAAAAGAAACATACTACATATATTTACAAACATACTACATATATTTACAAACATAAACAGACTACCTATTTAAAATATATATACATTTGCTGTTACAGATAAAATTCTAGTAAATGGCGATAGGTGTTCTTCAAAAGTATGCATATATAGTCTAAACTATGTAATGCAATAAGGAGTTTTAATATTCGTCAATTAATAGAATCTCCCTACATGGGCACAATAGTGATGCAGAAGACAAAGGCCTGTAACCGTGTATTACATTTCAATGCGGCATGACATTTAAGGACCAGCCTTAAATAGTTATTTCAGCAGCCAAGTGAGCAGCTTTTTTTTGTGCACACTATAGAGGAGGAATTGTTCTCATTCTGCCAAATGCATTACTGGCTGAAATCTGAACAGGTTTCATGAATCAAGACAGGATACATAGGTTTACTGAAGCTTTGGCATACAGAATAAAATCCGAAACCTCTCCAGAAAACAAACAGTGACATCTACTGTTCAGTTATGTGTGTTACAATATCTTACAGCAAATTAAAGGCTCATCCTATAAACACCACTAAAATGGCAAAATACAATAAAAAATCTCAGCTATCAGAGATAATATCAATGCTATATACAAAAATGAGTCTGAATGGTGACTATTGGCAAATTCATTAATTTTATTTTATTTAATTTGTGTCGCAAAACATTTTTATGATGTGCAAAATAGAATTGTTGTACTCAATGTAAAATCCTTTCCTTACGGGACACAGGAAGTATTTTACCTTTTGGGTTATACTGCTGCCTACAGGACAATTAGACACTGGCAAGAAAAACTCTAGGTCAGACTAGGATTTTCTCTCCTATTAATAGCATGCCTCAGTCTTGTGGCAAAGCATGCGAATAGCATGATCATACACACAGAGAAGCAGGGGCCTGTGTCCCTCAATAGACTAAAAAAAAAAGGATTTGCTTTCTTGTCCATTGAGGGACGTAGAAAGCCTTTAATCTTCAGAATGTCCAAAAGCAGTCCAAATTAGGGGTTAACAACACAGGCAATAAATGCCAACAAGCTCAAGAAGTGAGGACTGCCTGCGGCTCAGAGCTCGCAATAACTGAGGCCGAAATGTCCACCTGGTAGACATTAGAGAACATGTAAACAGAAGACCAAGTGGAAGGCTTGCAAATATGAGAAGCAGTTGCTCGATGCTTAATAGTTTAAAATGGTATTGAACCCAGAAACCAAAAATACATTACAGCTTGCCAATTCTTAAATGGCGTGGCTGCATTATTTTTTTTTCCCTTTGTTTTCCCCCGTTAAGTCTGTTTTTTAATTTCCTTTAACAGACCAAGCTGTAGAGCAAAATTGGCAGTAAGAGGGTTGAGACAAGCCATTTAACTCTTTGGCAGTTTCTTTAACTGCTTAAAAAATGTTAGCTGAAGTTCAGTTTTAATTTGATAGTCAAGCCTATCTAAATATGCTAGCGAAACGAACGGGTATTACCCGACCCCTAAAATTAAAATGCTGCTGCCCATAGGTTGTTGCTCCTCCAACCAGACAGAGAAGTGTGTTAACCACTTGCCCTCCTGAGGATTTACCCCTCTTCCTGACCAGGCCTTTTTTTTGCCATTCGGCGCTACATTATTTCAACTGGTAATTGCGTGGTCATGCAATGCTACACCCAAACGAAATTTACTTCCTTTTTTCACACAAATAGAGCTTGCTTTTGGTGGTATTTGATCACCTGTGCGCTTTTTATTTTTCGCGCTATAAACAAAGAAAAAAGACCGAAAATTAAAAAAATAAATGTTACTTTCGGCTATAAAAAATATATAGTAAACTCACAAAGTTAGTCATAAATTTAGGCCAAAATGTATTCTGCTACATGTCTTTCATAAAAAAATCCCAATAAGTGTATATTGATTGCCTTGTGTGAAAGTTATAGCATCTACAAACTATGGTCTAGATACTGCAATTTACGCCATTTTTTGCTATACAGCGCTGCGCTAGTTTAACTACTTGCCGACCACAGATAGCCGAATGACGGCTGCACTGCGGCCGGCCAGTTCTGGGTGGGCGTCATATGACGTCCTCACAGAACGCGCTCTCCTGCGCGCCCCTGGGGGCGCGCACCCAACGATCTCCATGATCACTGTGTCCTACGGACACAGCTGATCACGTGATGTGGTAAAAGGCCAATCACAGCGGCCTTTTACCACGTGATCAGCTGTGTCCAATGATACGCTGATCACCGGGAAATGCAATTGCCGGTTCTCGGCTGCACTTTCCTCACGCTGTCAGATCGTGAGGAAAGTACTGCCAAGAACCGGCAGTTGTTAGAGCAGGGATCGGCACCGATCATCAGGGCACTGACGATCAGTGCCCTGATGATTGGTGCCCAGCAGTGCCACTCAAGTTCCGCCCACCTGTGCCCAGCAGCGCCCACTAACTCCGCCCACCTGTGCCCAGCCGTGCGCCCACTAGCTCCGCCCACCTGTGCATCCACCTGTGCCCAGCAGTGCACCCACCTGTGCCACCCAGCAGTGTCACACAAGTGTGCCCAGCAGTGCCACCCACCTGTGCCCACCAGTGCCGCCCACCTGTGCCCATCAGTGCAGCCCAGCAGTGCTGCCAGTCAGTGGCGCCAGTCAGTGCCCAGCGGTTGTGCCAGTCAGTGCCCAGCAGTGCCGCCAGTCAGTGCCCAGCAGTGCCGCCAGTCAGTGCCCAGCAGTGCCGCCAGTCAGTGCCCAGCAGTGCCGCCAGTCAGTGCCCAGCAGTCAGTGCCACCTATCAGTGCTGTCTATCAGTACCCATCATCAGTGTCGCCTATCCGTGACACCTCATTAGTGCTGCCTATCAGTTCTGCTTATCAGTGCCCTTCAGTGCTGCCTAGCAGTGCCCATCAGTGCCGCCTATCAGTGCTGCCTCATCAACGCACATCATTGAAGGAGAAAAATTACCTGTTTGAAAAATTTTATAATAGAAACAAAGAAACTTTTTTTTTCACATTTTTTGCAATTTTTTGTTTATAGAGCAAAAAGTAAAGCGCCCAGCGGCAAATAAATACCACCAAAAGAAAGCTCTATTTGTGAGAAAAAAATGACAAAAATTTCATATGGGTACAATCTTGCATGACCGCGCAATTGTCAATCAAAATGCAACAGTGCTGAAAGCTGAAAATTGGTCTGGTAAAGAGGGGGGTATAAGTGCCTGGTAGGCAAGTGGTTAACTGACAAGTGCGCTGTCATGCAATACTGTACATAAATTAAATGTATGTCCTTTTTTTCACACAAATAGAGCTTTCTTATGGTGGTATTTGATCACCTGTGTGCTTATTTTTCACGCTATAAACAGAAAAAAGACCAACATTTTTGAAAAAAAAAAAAACAATGTTTTCTCATTTCTGTCAAAAAATATCCAAAAAAACTCAAATTTGCATCATAAATGTAGGTCAAAATATATTCTGCTACATGTTTTTGGTAAAAAAATCCCAGTAAGTGTATATTGATTGCTTTGTGTGAAAGCTGCAGGCATCATCCTGGTATAACCAAAGTCCAGTGATGTACCAGTACGTCACTGGTCCTTGATATGTGTTTATGCTATGTTCTTATGCAGCCTGTGGGCTGAAGGAAAAAAAGAGAAGAAATCTTTGCCAGTAAAAGTGTGTGATATGCCCATCATTAGAATATACCACCCTGCATCCACCCACTTCTAATGGTGGGCACACATCGAATAGCCCTTGGGCTGAACAAAAAAAAAAAAAAAGAACCTAACAGATTCCTCTATTCACATCAGTCGATGTGGATGAAGAAATCTGTGCCAAATTTTTTTTTTCTAATATATTCTGAAGCATAGGGGCCATCCACCTACTAGCCACCTCAGGCCCCCATGCTTCGGCATATATGCTTTTTTTTTTTTTTTTTTTTTTAAACTGTGGATGAAAAATCTCATCCAACAGCACTGTACACACCTGCTTATGTATATTCTGAGAGCAAGACCCTGTTGCTGTCAGAATAAACAAGTCGGTGCTGCATCTGAATGGCATTCCTGCAAAAAAACAAAAAAAACAAAAAAAAAAAAAACGTAATGGTTAACAATAAAACAGTAACTCAATAAATCAACTTATTTATTGAAATATGTGCCAAAAAATATTATAAAATATATATGCCGAAGCATAGGGGCTATCCACCCACTGGCCATCCCAGGCTCCCATGCTTCAACATATATGCTCTTTAACTGCGGATGAAAAATGAATTGCATCGGGAAAATGCCTCTCATGCAGCCGGATAACTGCATCTGGGTTGGGGGTTTGGGCCACACCACCTTCTAGATACAAAAGGGCCATGATGATCTCTTCCTGGAATTTTAGGAAGGATCCACTTTGTCCCGTTGCTTTGTAAAGCACAAAAGCGTTATATAGAACCAATTGAAACAGACACTTTTTTGTACCAGCGTCTGGTTTTTTGAGAAATTAATGCAGGCCATAGACGGTTCGTTTATCGGCCGAATTTTTGTCTGAAAGAATAAATCGGCTGATATTCGCACCGTTAGTGGGACAATGTCGTCGGCAGATTTTCGCGGTTCCTCCTTGTTTCTTTTATCGGTCATGCTGGAAAATTACGAAAAACGGCCAATTTTCGTAAGCATTGGTGGCAACAGAACGACTGAAAATTCGGCCGATAAACAAAAAACGTCTATGGCTGGCATAAGTATGGCTTTCATCATCTGGTCGTTGAAGTCCACCACTCCCATGTTAAGGTTATAGTTGTGGACACAGAAGGGCTTCTCAACAACACCAGCTGCCATGGCAATTTGGATGGTCATGTCTGCGTGAATGGAAGACAGGACGAAAATCTCACGTTTGTCCTTCCACTTCACTGCGAGCAATTGCTCATTTCTCAAGCAGACTTTTTCCCCCTAAGACAGGTATTTACAAGCCGTTGCGGGAAGCCCCGGCGATTAGGTCACATGGTGCCACATGCGCCAGTTCCAAGATTGTACAAATGTCTAAATAGTGGCACACTTGTATAAAAATTGTCCATTTATAAGTGGTACCCCATATGGAAAAAGGATGACACCAAATCCCAAACTATCTTGTCACTGCTCCCCATGTAGTCTGGGCATCCAGGGGGGCTACACGTGACTTTTCTCTCATAAATCCGAAACGTATATGTATAGCTTGTTGCCCTCTCACAGTTCTTTTACATCTTGACCCCATATCTGGCACGCTTGCTAGTGAGAAATTGTTTGAATGCCAGGCGGCCAGAAAAATTAATGAGGGACTCATCAACGCGGATGTTTTGCTGGGGAGTATAGACATCTGCAAATTTTTGGTTAAGGTGATTTACAAGGGTCAAATTTTGTGGAGCTGGCCAAAGTCAGGGTCACCCTGAGGACAACAGAGTGTATTGTCGTTGAAATGCATAAAACAAATTATACTCTCATATTGATGCCTGGCCATGGCACCAGAGAACACGGGCATATGGTGAATCGGGTCTGTGGACCAACACAACTGCAATTCATTGTTTTTTAATAATGCCCATGTTGAGCGTTAAGTCCCAAAAAATTTAAATTCAGAAACCGCAATGGGTTTCCATGGGAATGGTCTGGCAAGGTTTGAATTTGGGTTGGCGGCAATAAACTGTTGTGCATATAAATTGCTTTGATCCACAATCAATACATACAGATCTTCCGTGAAAAACTGCTCCAAAAAAAATCAAGGGGAGTAGTTAAATTTGCAGTTTCCACCTGAATTCCGGGTTGGGCAGTGAATGGGGGAAGTACAGGTGTTGCAGAATTTGTGGGCTGCCAATCAGTTTTTGTAAGCACATCTGGAAGGATGACTCTACCATCATGTGACATTCACATTGAGACGCCACCAAAACTTGTGCTCGCTTTCAGACTCCACTAATAAAGTGACTTTCACTATATCATTCCACAAAAACTTCAAGGCATTTTACGTTCTCAAAAAAGTTGCGTTAACATTGAGACTCCACCAAAACTGTTCGCTTTCCGATTCCACCAATAAGCGAAGTTCATGATAACATTCCACAAAAACTTTCAGAAAAGTTGTGTTCACATTGAAACTCCACCAAAATGTGGTGTTCGCTTTACATTTCCTCCAGAAAGTGACGTTGATACTGAGACTCCATGAAAACATCAGGATCGCTTTCAGATTCCACCAATAGATGACAATGACTATAAAATTCTACGAACACTTCGCAAATGCATTCTGCGTTCTACAAAAAAGTTACAAAGGTCACACCACTAGAGTGTGACCTTCATACTCTGGACCGGCTATGAGAGGAAGTTGGCCAGTGGTGTTTTTCTTGCAGGCGTGTGTTGGACCAGCTATAAGGCGAGGTTGGAGGCCGGTAGTCTGTTTTTTTGCAGGCGTGCGCTGGACCGGCTATGAGGAGAGATTGGAGACCAGCAGTCTTTTTTGCAGGCGTGCATTGGACCAGTTAAGAGGGGAGGTTGGAGGCTGCTTATTTACTTTTTAGGTGTGTGTTGAGCCGGCTAAGAGGGAAGGTTGGAGACTGGTTATTCTTTTTTCAGGCATGTGTTGGACTGGGTATGAGGGGACGTTGAAGGCCTTTTTTTTTCTTTTTCAGGCATGTGTTGGACTGGCTATGAGGGGAAGTTGGAGGTCGATAACCAGTTTTGCAGGTGTGCATTGGATCGGCTAAGAGGGGAGGTTGGAGGCCGGTACTTTTTTTTCGAGAGTGTGTTGGACAGGCTATGAGGGGAGGTTGGAAGCTGGTTATTTTCTTTTCAGACATGTGTTGGAATGGCTAAGAGGGGAGGTTGGAGGTTTGTATCTTTTTCAGGCATGTATTACTGGCTATGAGGGGTGGTTGGAGGCCGGTACTTTTTTTAGACATGTTTTGGACTGGCTAAGAGGGGAAGTTGGAGGCCGGTACTTTTTTTTTTCAGTTGTGTTAGACCGGCTATGAGGGGAGGTTGGAGGCCGGTTATTTTTTTTTTCAGGTGTATGTTGGACCGGCTATGAGAGGAGGTTAGAGGTCGGTACTTTTTTTTTTTTTAAGGTGTGTGTTGGGCCGGCTATGAGGGGAGGTTAGAGGCTGGTATTTTTTTAGGCATGTGTTGGGCCAGCTTTAAGGGGAGGTTGGAGGCTGGTACTTTTTTTTTCTTTTTCAATCATGTTTTGGAAAGGCTATAAGTGAAGGTGATTTCACATATGACTGCAAATATATGCAACCAAGACCTTTGTTTTTGAATGATTTTTTTTTACTAGCCTAAACTCTGAATGTATCTCTTGTTATGCATGTCAGAATTTGGAAATTATATAGTTAGTCTGGCTGAAAAAAGACAAAAGTCCATCCAGTTCAACCATAGAAAAAAAAAAAAAAGTTATAATCCTAAACCCACAGTTGATCCAGTGGAAGGCAAAAGAAAACCCCCAGCAAAGCATGATTCAATTTGCTCCTGCTGGGGAAAAAAAATTCCTTCCTGATCCCCCGAGAGGCAATCGGATATTCCCTGGATCAACTTTACCTATAAATGTTAGCATCCAGTTATGTTCTGTGTATCTAAGAAACAATCCAGGCCTTTTTTAAAGCACTGAGCTGGCCAGAACCAACTCTTGAGGGAGTCTATTCCACATTTTCACAGCTCTCACTATGAAGAAACCTTTCCGTGTTTGGTGATTAAATTTTTTGTCCTCCAGACGTAAAGCGTGCCCCCTTGTCCTCTGTGATGACCTCAGGGTGAATAACTCTACACCGAGTTCACTATATGAACCACTGATGTATTTATACATGTTGATCATATCCCCCCTTAATCTTCTCAAGAGAGAATAAATTCAGTTCCTCTAATCTTTCCTCATAGCTGAGCTCCTCCATGCCTCGTATCAATTTAGCTGCTCTTCTCTGTACTTTCTCAAGTTCCCCAATGTTCTTTTTGTGAATTGGCGCCCAAAACTGAACTGCATATTCCACGAGGTCTTACTAATGATTTGTTCAGGGGTAATATGATATCTGTCTCTCTGGAGTCTATACCTCTTTTAATACAAGAGGATTTTGCTCGCTTTACTAAACGTAGATTGGCATTGCATGCCATTATTAAGCTTGTGATCTACCAGAACCCCCAGATCCTTCGCCATCATTGATTCCCCCAGTTGTATTCCCCCTAGTATGTATGATGCATGAATATTCTTAGCCCCCAAGTGCATAACCTTACATGTATCAGCATTAACCCTCATTTGCCACATAGTTGCCCAATTAAACAGTGCATTGAGGTCGGCTTGTAAATTGGAGACATCCTGTAAGGACGTTATTCCACTACACAGCTTGGTGTCATCTGCAAAGACTGAAATGGGATTTGTAATCTCAGACCCTATATCATTTATAAGTATATTAAAAAGTAAGGGTCCCAACACTGAACCCTGTGGTACACCACTGATGACCCCAGACCATTCAGAGTATGAATCATTAACCACTACTTTGTGAATACAATCTTTTAGCCAGTTTTCTATCCATTTTACATAATGATTTTTCCAAGCCCGTAGACTTTACTTTACACATTAGCCGTGTGTGGGGAACTGTGTCAAACGCTTTTGCAAAATCCCTGTATACCATGTCCACCGCCACCCCTCTGTCCAAGGTTTTGCTCACCTCCTCATAAAAAGAAATCAGATTTGTTTGACAACTTCTATCTTTCATGAATCCATGCTGTCTGTTGCTTAAAATATTTTTTTTCCAGCAAGAACTCATCTATGTGGTCTTTTATTAAACTCTCCAGTATCTATAATTCTATAGGTACTTATAGTCTATAACTACTAGGTAAAGATTTTGACCCCTTTTTAAATATTGGCACCACATTGGCCTTAGGCCAATCCAGTGGTACTATGCCAGTCATTAAAGAGTCACTAAAAATTAGAAACAATGGCTTGAAATGACAGAGCTCAATTCTTTAACCTCCCTAGCGGTATGATTATTTCAGATTTTTGGTGCTGAAAGCGGTACCATTTTTTTGCATGGAAATATGTATTTTTTTTATTGTAGGCTGTAATTTTTAGGAAAAACTCACTGAAATCTGTCCGAACAAGAGTCTAGTAAACATCCCGGGTATGATAAAATTTGAAACACAAAATCATAAATTATAATTTAATAAATAATCATAAAAATAATATAAAAATAATAAAAAATTTAATTCAATAATATAATCAAACCAAAAACACTGAAATGTGAAATAGAGCGCCAAGTTCACACATTGCTGAGCTCAGTCGCAAAATCGTTTTCAGTTTCTGATGACGAATTTCCCCCACGAATCATTATCACTCAATTCTGCAAGTGGTTCTGATTTACTATCGCTGTTCTCTAGCTGATCTAAACCGCTTTTGACCTAAAGGGACACTTTTTGGACGCCATGGACATTTCTCAGTTTCCAGGCAGAAAGAACAGACAAAATGCAGGCAGGGCGCAGGACAAAGCACTAGGGACAATATGTATGTGAAATAGGTTGAAACAGCAATGTTTTACTGTGTAAAATGAAAAAAAAAAAAAATGACATTTTTTAACATTTTTAAATTTCCCGCCGCCGGCGGCGGCGGCGCCCGTACGTCCCGACGTCACAGGGACAGGACACAGAAGCCGGATGCTGGCATCGGCCGGAGGAGATGGCCGGGGACGCTGCAGGGGACACATCGTGGGAGCGCAGGGTAAGGTAAGTGAAGAACACATGCCGGAGCAGCGCCGCATGGTATTCCCGAGTGTAGCTCGGGGTTACCGCTTTTGGTACTGAAATGTTACCCCGAGCTACACTCGGGAATACCGCCAAGGAGGTTAAGGACCCGTGGGTGTATGCCATCCAGTCCAGGTGCATTATTCACCTTTATACTGTCTCAATTTTTTGGCATCATATATATTGTGAGCCAATGTGGATCATCTAGAGCTGTGTCAATACCATGCCCATTATGGACAAGAGCTCCCCCATGCTCCTTTGTATACACAGAGCTGAAGGTGTTAAATAAATTTGCCTTCTCTTTGTCCCCAGTCACCAAATCTAGATCATTTTGTAAAGGGCCTACATGCTCGGATCGAACCTTTTTACTAATAATATATTTGAAGAATTTTTTGGGGTTGGTCCTGCTATCTTTTGCAATCTGTCGCTCGTTTTCAATTTTTGCGTCCTTTATTTCCTTTTGTCTATTCTGTTATATTCTTTGTAATGTTTAAAGGATGATAGTGCTTCTTCATTTTTATATTGAATAAAAGCTCTTTTTTATTATCTATAGCCTTTTTAACTTTGGCTGTAAGCCACATAGGTTTGATTTTTAGCCTTTTAAACTTGTTGCCCATGGGAATATATTTTGAAGTGTGCACATACAATCTTTTTAAGAACTCCCATTTCTGTGTTGTGTTCATCAATGCCAATATTCCCTCCCAGTCTAAGTCTTGGAGAGCAGCTCTCAGCCTTGGAAAGTTAGCTCTCTTGAAATTGAGCATTTTTATTTTTCCTGTATGTGCTTGCTGTTTACAGCCAACAATAAATGAAATCATGTTATGGTCACTGCTACCCAGATGTTCTTTTATATTGACATTCGTTATAAGCTCCGCATGGTTTGAGATTACCAGGTCCAGCAGAGCATCATTCCTTGTAGGGGCCTCTATGAACTGTACCATAAAATTGTCCTGTAGTAGGTTTAAAAATGTTTGCCCTTTAACTGTTCCTGCAGTACCATTACGCCAGTCAATTTTCGGGTAGTTAAAATCCCCCATTATTATCACTGTCCCAGCCCTTTTGATCTGTGCAAGGAGCTGAGTTTCCACCTCCTCATTAACACTGGGAGGCTTATAACAAACTCCAATGATTACCTTTGTAGTACACACCCCCATGTGCAGTTCCACGCATAATACTTCAGCCTCATCACACTCTCCATCAACTAGGTCCTCTTTCACACTTGCTCTGAGATCACTTCTCACAGAGAAAGACACCACCACCTTTCCTATTTACTCTGTCTCTCTGAAAGAGAACATAGCCTGGAATATTAATGGCCCAGTCATGTGAAGAATGAAGCCAAGATTCAGCAATACCAATTAAATCATAGTTCTCTTCATGCAATAAAGCTTCCAACTCACCTATTTTGCTTGGCAGACTTCTGGCATTGGTGAACACTAATTCATTGACACCTTGTTCACACGTATTTTGCATATTTTTTATTTTCATACAAATGGTACCAATTCCACTGGTTGTTTGTAACATGGGAACCTTCTTATCATCTGCCATAGCCCTCCCCCCATCTTTCCCCATTCCACCCACCAATAAGTACTGACCCCTGTCTGATCTGTCTACCCCGTTATAATCTAATTCTCCCTCTCCCCTTGATCCTAGTTTAAATACTCCTCCAGTCTTACCATAAACCTCTCCCCCACCACAGCAGACCCCCTTCCATTTAGGTGCAGACCATCTCTAGCATATAGGTTGCACCCCAATGAAAAGTCAGCCCAGTGCTCTAGAAACCCAAATCCTTCCTTTTTACACCAGGTCTTCAGCCATGCATTGAGTTCTCTAATCTCCCCGTCTTTCATGAATTGCGCATAGCACAGGTAATATTTTAGAGAATATCACCCTGGAAGTCCTTCCCTTCAACTTGCAGCCTAGTTCTTAAAAATGATTCTTAAGGAGCCTCCACCTTCTATGTATTCTGTCATTGGTTCCAACATTGGTTCCTCCCAGTAATTTATCAACCCGGTCCATCACATGCCAAACCCTGGCACCAGGGAGACAGCAAACCATTCACTTGAGGCAATCCTGGCGACAAATTATTCTATCAGTCCTTCTGATCATGGAATCCTCTACTACCACCAGCTGTCTAGGCCTTCCTGCACTACCCTCACCACCCTTCCCAGCTGTTAGGAATAGCAGTGACATCCAGGGCTGCCACCCCTGAGCTTGCCACCCCCACCATCTTCACCCAACTTAGCAAATCTGTTTGGTTGCTAAAACCCAGGGCCAGCCTTCCTTTTCTGCGAGTCCCTACCACTCCCTCTCGTTACAGTAACCCATCTTCATACCTGATAATCCTGATTAGCCCCTCCGCCCTCCACATCAATTCAATTAGCTACCTGCTCAGAGAGCAGAAGACCCCTTTCAAGGTTGATAGTTCTGCCCAGTGTTGCAACTGGCTCTTTTAGACCTCTAATGCAAGATTCCAGAAGAGCAAGCCGCTCACATCTGTCACAGCGGTATCCATCCTGGAGCTGTTGATCCATTGCTGCATACATGTGTCACACCGTGCACTGCACAAAACCTTCAACCCTGCTAGCACTCATATCCCAGTTACAATATTAACAGGAAAGATCAATTGTCACTTACAGGTTAGTAGACTCCTGCTATAATCTCCTGTTTTCAACTCCGTTTTTTTTAACTCCACTTATCAAATGTCCACTTATGCAGGCCATAGACGGGTCAAAAATCAGCCGATTTTTCGTCCGAAAACGTCGGCCTATTGAACAACCAATTTTTCGTTTTTTTTTTTAAAAAACGGCCGGTTTTCGACCAGTCTATGGCCTGCATTAGTCAAAAGGTCCAGCAAGCAAAATACAGGCAAGCTCAGAGTGAGCTCTACAGCAAGTTATATAGGACCTGTATCACCTGTGACCAATTAACCCCTCCCCTTAATTAGAGTGAAGGAAGACGAGGAAAGGAAGAAAAAAAAAATGCTATTTAAAAAGTGACAGAAAAAGGGTTTTAAAAAAGTAAAAAACTTTTAGCAAGACCTAAAGAAGAAAAGAAAACTACAAGCACCAGCAATCACCAGCAGTCAAAAGTAAAACTTTCTAAAATTTCCCACTTTTTAGTGATCAGCCAACATAAAATGCCAGACCAAAATGATGTTAGTGTAGAGTTAGGGACCACACTTTGCAGAGGGGCCTTGACGTGGCAGTGCGGCTTCACATATTTGCAAATGTATCCAACATAAACTGCAAACAAATTGCTGAAACATTTTAGACTTTTTGTGATTTTGCTGGCTGGTAAGTACGCTGGAGGATTCTGTGTATTGTAATGTTCTGTGAACCACCCTGTCTGTGTGCACCTTACGTTAAGCATCCAATCACACACTTGTGTTGTGGTAACTTGCATTACTGCAATGTAGGTTGACACGTTTCATGCGTTAGCATGTTGCAGTGCCAGCCATTGTCAATAGTAACCCAACACATTAACCAAATGCACCTCTGACACACATGCATAGTGCCAGACTACACTGCACATCCATCGTGGTGTGCTGAGTCAGAAGAAATGGGTGCCTGATTTTTTTTTTTGTCTATTCTGGGGTGTTGGCAACCTGCTCAGTTGAACACAATGCAGCAGAATAAACAATTGTGATTCCAATCTTGTAGCTAGCAATACATTGATCAGAGGAGGTGCAGCTCTGCCAACAGAAAAACTTTAAAGCAGAACTTCAATCTCAATAAACATTAGCTTTTTTCAATCCTTATGCTGCTATTCTTTGTAAATATTTAGAAAAGTATATATTTAGTATTCAGGACAGGAGGAGGGGTTTTCTCAGCTAAGTACACCCTCCTGCCTGTACGCCTGAGCTAAGAGCAGATGGATTCCAGAATGATACGTGAATAATCTGCCCTTATTCAAGATGGCCACAACCAGTAATGCTAGAGGGGCGTTTTTCAATGTGATTTCTCAGCAAAAATAAAGCATGGAGACATGGATGGATGGCTGAGTTTGCTTTGAATATTAAATATCAATTAAATTGCTTTTTTGGTTTATTGTGTCAGATGCAGTGTAGTTCCACTTTAAGCCTGAAGTGATTGATATTTCTATCATTCAGTGTTTTCCGTACTCCTTTCATTTGTGTACCACCACCTATACAGTTAAAGGGTCAGTCCACCCAAAAGTGATATTTCAGTTACAAGTGGAGTCTGTTGGGCTTAGTCACCCAGTGGATTCCCACATAAAAAAACATTTTACATTTCAAAAAGGAATGTTGGTATTAAACCTACATAGTCTTGAAAATCATATATATTGATTGGTGCAAATATTAAGCCGTGCATTTAACAAAATGTATTTACAAATGTTTTCTCGAAATACAAACAGCACCAGCATGACGTAGTTATAAGTAGGGTTGCACCTATAGCAGTGGTTCTTAACCTTGTTGGAGGTACTGAACCCCACCAGTTTCATATGCGCATTCACCGAACCCTTCTTAATTGGAAAAATAAAATATGATTTTTCAAATTCAAAACATAGGTATATATTTAGGTATATATTTATACATAGGTGCACAAAATAAACAAAACCATTAAGAACAAAGAACAAAACCATTAAAACATGATTTTCACACAAAAACATAATAATGAATATTTACTGCACGAATCATATGAGTTGGGTGTGGGTCTTCACCTCCGCCGAACCCGCGAGACTGACTCACCGAACCCAGGTTAAGAACCACTGACCTATAAGGATACTGCCATGCTCTTGATACCAAAAGCGATACCTTTGCCGTGCAATTTGAGCCCATACAAAATAAATGGGCTCAAATCACACTGAAACGAATTGCATGCGATTTGAACAGTAATGTAGTGCGATTCCTGTCTGAATGCGGTTTTGCGCACATCTCCTGTGTGAACCCAGGCTTGTCATAGTTTGTAGATGCTATAAAACTTTCACACAAAGCGATCAATATACACTTACTGGGATTTTTTTTTACCAAAAACATGTAGCAGAATACATTTTGGTCTAAATTTATGACTAGCTTTAAGTTTACTATATATTTTTTATAGCCGAAAGTAAATAATATTGTTTTTTTTCCCCCAAAATTTTCAGTCTGTTTTTGTTTATGGCGCAAAAAATAAAAAAGCGCACAGGTGGTCAAATACCACCGAAAGAAAGCTCTATTTGTGTTAAAAAAAAAGACAAATTTCGTTTGGGTACAGCATTGCATGTCCGCGTAATTACCAGTTGAAATAGTGCAGCGCCGAATAGCAAAAAAAAGGCCTGGTCAGGAAGGGGGGTAAATCCTCAAGAGGGCAAGTGTTTAATACCACTTTAGTAAGCATTCACAGATCTAGTAATATGAGCTTGTAATATTTCCTCCTCCCCAATTCCCCCACTCATGACTTTACCATTAAGATCAACAGCACAACCATTGGTCCTTCCCCTCATGCCAGGGTGCTAGGCGTAATCCTAGACTCTGACCTCTCCTTTGGGCCCCAAATCCAATCACTGGCTAAATCCTGCCGCCTCAACCTCCGGAACATTTCCAAAATCCGCCCCTTTCTTACCAATGACCCCACAAAACAACTTATCCACGCCTTGGTTATATCCTGCCTCGATTACTGCAACTCCACAGGCTATCCCCCCTTCAGTCTATTATGAATGCTGCTGCTAGACTCATACATCTTACCAACCGATCAACGACTGCTGCCCCTCTCTGCCAATCCCTCCACTGGCTTCCACTAACCCAACGTATAAAATTCTAAATACTAACCACAGCTTACAAAGCCATCCACAACACTGCCCCTAGCTACATCACCAACCTCACAGATACCGCCCAAATCGCCCACTCCTCTCCTCCCATGATATCCTCCTCTTTAGCTCCCTCATCACCTCCTCCCACGCTCACCTCCAGGACTTCTCCAGAGCCTCTCCCATCCTCTGGAACTCTCTACCACAGCATGCCCGGTCAGCCTCCACCCTGTCTGCCTTTAGGCGATCTTTGAAAGCTCACTTCTTCATGGAAGCCTACCCCACCTCCACCTAAGAACTGTACTTGAATCACCTCCGCCAGATCATCCCCGCAGTTATCACCTTTTGTATCACCTCCCTCTGCCTTTAGATTGTAAGCTCCACGAGCAGGGCCCTCAAATTCCTTCTGTACTGAAATGTATTGTAATTGTACTGTCTCCCTTATATTGTAATAGTAGAGTGTGACTTGACAGAATGGGTGGAAACTGATGCCAGAAGTCACAAGCTTGGATAATAGTATGCTTGAGCCATGCCGACATAGTGGAATGAGAAGCTGAAGCACCCATCCTGGGTTCATCAGAGATGAAAAGGAGAACCAGTCTTCCTGAAAGAAGCAGTAGCTGACAGTCTCTCACAGCTGGAACAACATCCAAGAAAAGGAGGGAAATTTTATTTGGGTGAACTGGAACAGAAGAATGAAGTCCTTGTTTAGGGGAAAGGCAGAAAATACATTAGGCAAGTAGATAGTCCAAGGCCTCTAAACCACTTGGCTCTATGCAAAACCAGGAGAGGTTCCTTACAGAAGAAGTATGCCTTCCATGTTCAGTGACAGACCTTACAGAAACAACCATTTCTTGCTTTAGCATCATAGGAATGATCGGCTCAGATAGACCTCCATCTCTCAAAATCTTTAACATCCATGCCGGTAAAGCCATCAACTGTGAAAATCATAGCAAGCTTTCAGAACCCACAGGGTGTCCGAAAAAGGTTTTAGCAGTTCAGCGTACCACATCTGTTGAGCCAGCTCAGACACTGAGATCACTGGAATGAGCTCTATTATGATTCTGTGAAGCAGAAAACTGGAGTTAGGCTTACTCATAACTATTTCCAGAAATTCTTCAGGGCAGTCCATTAGATGTAGAGCTCCTTTTATCTAGACAAAAAACACATTGCCATCAAGAATTAAAAGGCGGTCCTCCAGGCCCTTACCTCAGAATACTCTAGAACAGAGGGACAGAGCTAAAAATAACAGTACAAAAAACATAGTAAGGCAGGAATCTGACTGTCCTGTAAAACTACTGGAAATAGAGTTGGCAATAAGCCTAACTAGTTTTCCCCCAGTCATCTTGCAGGTGAACTTATGAGACGATAAGCAAACACTTACCAGCAGAGGGGGGGCACCGCAACCTGGAGGACTTTCCTACTAAGCTCCTGGTCTTGACTAGATAACAGGTCAAAACATTAATGCTTAACAAAGGTGGAAAATCTGGTCTAAGTTGCAGCTCTACAAATCTGCCCAGGCATGGAACCAGATCTCTCTGTCCAAGAGATAAATAAGGTTTTAGTAGAGTGAGCAATAACAGTAGGTGGAGATAGAAGACATTGAGGCTTGTGCACTCTTATGGTTACTGGATAAGAGAACAAAAAGGACTTTCTGAAATGTCTAGTAGCTTCCAGGTAGGCCAAAATATATCTTCTTACAGCCAGTTCAGCTTAAGCTTTTTCTCCGCCTCCAAACGGTTAATATCAAAAGGCAGGTAATACAACATGTTTAAATCTATGGAAGGAAGATGAAACTTTGGGTAGAAACCCTGGGTAAGTCTTTAACACAACACAGTCATCAAAATTAGACAGAAAGGGTTCCTTGACAGAAAGTGCCTGCAACTCGCTGATTCTTCAGGATGACATAAGGGCAACCAGAAAAACAGTCTTTAAAGTAAGAAGATTGATCAGCATGACCTGTTGAGAGGTCTAAAGAATCAACTGACATTTCCTGGAAGGCTTCTTCACCACAAATACATGAGAATAAAAACCACAGCCTTGTTCTTCTAGGGAACCGGAGCCAACACCCTCTGATCAATTAACTCTTCTACCTGGAGACATGCAGTAAGGCTCTTGCTTTCTCCGGCTCTTGGGAAGGTACCAAGAAACTTAAGGATGGTTGGGAATCGATTTCCAGCTTGCATCCTCTCCTGATCAGGTCCAGAATTAATCTTTTGGAGGTAACTGATTCCCATTGTAGTAAGAACCCTCTTCACCTTTCTCCCACTGGGGGAACTAAGTCATTGGGGCTTGGTGGGCTGCTGAAAATGGTTAAACAAGAACCTTTTCGATTTCGCTGAAAAGTCTCTTTCTGCTAGTGGTGTGTTCAAATGCAACCTGCAGCTCAGGGCCAAAGAGTTGATCTCCAGAGAACGGAAGGTCACACAAGTGCCATTGTGAATCCAAATGCCGGGACTAAGTCTTCAGTTAGACGGCCTGCCTAGATGAACTGATTAGGGAGAAGATTTGGCTAACATCTTAACAGGTTCAGCTAAAGATTCTGCAACAAAACCTACAGTACTAGCTACTAAGTGTGACTGCAACTGTGTAAGCTGGAATTCAAGGTTCCTTGTCATGCAAGCAGTAAAGGCAGGCATGAAATTAGAGATGGAGAAATTCCAAGCTATCAGCATCAATGCCTGAGAGGATAAGAAGGCCCCAGATGTACCTTCTGTCACCTCCCTATGGAAAACTTTCTCCAATGCTGATGAAATCACAGCTGAAGAGGGCCTAGGTACCTCCAGAGGCTGACAAGGAGCAACTGAAGGGGTTCTAATGTTGGCCAGAGAGAACTAAAAGTAGAGGCCAACTCTTCTTTAACCAATGCCAACAATTTCCTACAGGCCATATCCAACTCATCCTTAACCAGGCTGCCAATTCAGGAGCGACAAAACAGTTTGCCCCAGGATGATCCTAACTTAGTTGCACAACCGCACATTTCTTCTTGGGAGCAGGACCTGGGCCTTTATGTTGGGCCTTTTCTTGAAATAGATAAAATGAGAGGCTAGTACAGTAGCCCAGCATCTCCCTAGCCATCATGTGCTAAATGTCAGAAGGAGGAAGTGCACCGCCAGCCTGAGCCCAACACCAAGGAGCCCCAAAAGACTGCATAGCAAAATGCATGAAAATACACAGGATAAGATGGCAGGTAGACACCCCAGGCTTACCTATGAAAAGTTAAAAGCAGGGGATCCACAGCCACCACCTACTTGTACAGAGGGGGTTACATGAATGGGCACCATAGGAAAAAGTACAGATATTGACAGCCCAGAGCCAGTCCCAGAGGTGACATGTCTCCCCTGTCCAGGGGAAACACTAGAAGAAAGGTGAGGGCCTGGAGAACGGCCGTTTAATTCTTGGTGATAATGTGTTTGCTGCCACGGTGGGAGAAGCTCTATGTCTCATGGGCTGTTCTGGAAGACGACTGGGGAAAAAGGAAATAAAGGGGAAAGACATAGTTTAGGAAGTACTAATTACACAAAGCTATCAGAACATTCACTGCTTCTGCTAGAGGATCCCTGTACATGGAGACAAACCTGTCTAGTTTATTGCTGAACCTGTAGCTTGGTCCACATCCGTTGCCTTCCACTTGCCATGCAAGTCCTGGAACAACTTCAGGTAGGGACCACTCCCACAGGTCCAGGCAATACCGGATGAAAAGGACTGTGTCAACTGTCCACACCTGGGATTAACATAATTGACAAGACTGGAATTTGAAGTTCTGGCCAGGACAGGCTATGATATACTTCTTATGCTGTGGCGACATTCCTGATTACTCCCTGATGTTTGATTTACACCGGGGTCTCCAAACTATGGCCCTCCAGGTGTTGAGGAACTGCAAGTCCCATGAGGTCTTGCAAGACTCTGACAGCCACAGGCAAGACTCCAAGAGGCAGAGGCATGATGGGACTTGTAGTACTTCAACAGCTGGAGGGCCATAGTTTGGAGACCCCCGATTTACACCATCAGAGTGGCGTTGTCTGACTGAATCTGAATGGGATGACCCTCCAGCAGGATGGCCCAACACTGCAGAGACAGCCAGATTGGAAGACAAGACTCCACTGACAACCAAGTCCTGAAAGGCTGGTATCAGTAATGACAAAAGGGATAACAGGCGCATGGTGTGGCAGTCCATGTATGTTTGATAAGTCCCAAATGGGCAGGGGTGAAGGTAGTCCAGTAGACACTAAGGGCAAGCTGCATAGGAGCGAAGCATAATTCTGCAGAAGGGAAAACAAAGAAACACAGCGCCTCTAAGTGTGTACTGTGAAGGTATTTAATAAAAAGATAAGTAGTAAATCACATCTTAGAATTTAAAAACAGGCTCATGGGTAAGACGTCTATAGCCAGATGATGTTGTGTGTCTGATCCAGAGAGGAGATCAATTGAATCCGTCAGCAGGCGGTGCTGTGCATGTGCAACATAGATGGAAAACCTGGTGGAATCTACAAGGTGTTGGCTAGCAGATGGTGTCGTGCATATGCAGCATGGATGGTGGAGCTTGGCAGAGTCTCCAAGATGTCCGGGATCAGCACATGTGGCGTCGGACGTCATCAAAATGCGACACATTTCAAAGCATGTGCAGGACGAGAGGAGTCCAGGTGCGATCTTTCATCAGACAGCTGATAGTTTTTGGTATCAGTAATGACCAAGTGTTCTTGATTTCCACTAAAGCTAGAAAGTCTCCTTTGTGAAGATAGGAGACAGTCTTAGTGGATGCCATAGAGAATTTCTAAGCTCAAATGAAGACATTTAATGCTTTAAGATCTAAGATGGTGCAGATGCCCTCTTTGGGTATGGGAACAGTGAAAAGGCTGGAGTAAAACCCTTGAAGCCATTCTTTCACAGGAACTGGGGCAATGATGCCTTGATCTAGAAGATCTGGATGGGCTCGATGTAGATCTGCTAATCTGTACCATGACAAAGGAAGGTTGGAGTTGATAAACTCCAAATTTTAGCCCTTAAAAGCGATAAACCGCAGGTTAAAAAAAAAAAAAAAAAAAAAAATCCCCTGCAAGGTAATGTCATAATGTGTTTGAATGCATTGCATAGCACATTATGAAGGACTTGCCTTAAAACAAAGCACTCCAGTAGCACACTGTCACCGCTGCAGAGGCTTCCATCTTCAACTGATCTTCCTTCCCGGTTCATGAGCTCTGGCCATCTGACTGGCCAAGCCATGATGATGTTACTCCCGCACATGCGCACGGAAGTCCAGGGCAACGGCATAGTACTCTGAAAGAACAGCACGGGTATGTTGTTCCTTCAAAGTACATTCACGAGGTCTAAAAAAGAGTGAATATCTCCTAAACGGTGAACGTTCAGGAGATATTCATTTTACCTACTTTAAATAACACTTGAAGCACTAATATGTCTAGGGTATAAAGCGGTCCAAGTGTCTGCAAAGGTGAACAAAAATCCTACTACACTGAAAAGTAGAGGTGCACCTTCATGCCAAGCAAGGTTTTCCAAGGGTTTGAAAGATTTTGACCTCAAAACCTTGCAAATGGATTGGGAGAAAAAGTTTGGAGGGTTTGGAGGCAGATAGTGCGGTAGTGGAAAAAAGAGAGGAAGAAAACTGTGAACTCTGTTTCTTAGGCTTCTTTCGCTGAGGAAGATGGGTACTCTTGTCACTAACATTAACTTTTAAATTGGTTTCAAAAGAAGATCTGAAGAGACTTTGTCACTCAAAGGTCATGCAGATCAAACAGGTCTTTAACTAAAGTGTCCTGTATATGTATATGAGCAGGAGATCCATGCAGGGGATGAGATGTAAAACCTATGCCAGTCCATAACAACTGTAGCTTAAAGCTATACTCATTTCTATAAAACATTCTATAGCCAAGGAACCAACCACAGCAGTGGCAAGATCACTTTTGAGGGTCTTTGACAAATCAACCAAGGTATGTCAAAGTAGTCACACCCAGTAGAGGGCAAAGGGCAAGGCTTGCCAATAAGAACAGAGCTCTAGAGGAGGTTTCCAGCCATTTATTTGCTGGGTCTCAAAGACAGTTGCATCTTCCACTGGTATGGTGGTCATTTTATTATGGTTGAACACTACAGTGGAGACAGAGCCCTTTTTAACAAACAAAGTGAAACTTTAGGCTTTATAACAAAAATGGATGGACAGGTAGGATTTTTAATGCAGAAGAGGCATGCTTTGTATCTTCTGCATTATAGCTACTTACCTGCATGTCCATCCCTGTACAGTGAGCCACACAAGTGCCGCTCACTGTACAAATTCGGCAATACCGAATCTGACTGAACTCCCACGCATGAGCAGGAGTGAAGTCATCCCTGCCCGGCCAAAAACAGCGTCTGGCACTTGGGACCCAGAAGATAGCCACCCGAACATGTCAGTGGCTGGACTGGGACACTGCATCGCTGGAGTTTAGGCAAGTATAGTTCCGCTTTAAACGGATACAAAGCTCATAAGCGTTTAGGGGGAGCAAACATCATGTCAGGGTGTTTCAGTCTCCATAGAGGAAGACTTGAAACAGTGGGTGCACTGGGAACGTCCTTGTGGTTTTGGGGGTTATAAAGGACCCAAGACAGAGAGCAGCACTGGTAAAAGCAACAGGCTGATCCTCTAATTTCAGAATGGTGGGCTCTACATCATAACACCTGAAATGGTCTCTCAATTTTGGAGCAATGGCAGAGGACTGAGGCTTGTCAGATATGTTTTGCATAAAATCTAAACTTTTTAACAAAATGGCATTTATGACACAAAGAAGCAGCAAAGGGTTACAGAGGAGTTTAATAAAGCAAGGTGTGCATGGAAGTAATTGAACACTGCTTACATAAAGAATTCTGCTCCAGACTAGCATTAAGACTGAGATCTGAATAAGAAATACAAGCTAGGGTTAACACACGAAAACAGAAGCAAATAATTACAATAATGTAAATTAATTTAGCCCTTGGTTTGTCTTTGCTTACTCCTCCTTTCAGGACAACTTAAAATAAATAAGTAGATTTCTGTTAAAGGTGTTTTGTTTGCATAAAATGTAACTTCCCATTAAGTACAAATAAACTTATACTGCAGTCCCTCAGCCCCACATTCCAAAAGCATACTTACCTGACCCTGAACCAGAGAGACATTGCTAACTGGATCGTATGGTCGCTTATCAGAATCTTCCTAGAAGGACACCCAAATGTTCTGCACTGTCAATCAGTGATATGGAGCTTGCAATAAAGAGCTTATATGTTGGCCTCAATCTCTAGCAGAATAAAAGTGCAGAGCGCATGCGCTGGCACCTCCTGGGAAGACTTTGAAAAGCAGCTGTGATCTAGTCAGAGATATCTCACTGGACTGAGGACAGGCGAGTATAAGACTGGACTGAGAGGAGCTATGATATAAATATAACTGCACCAAAAGGCACAGCAACACTAAAAAACATCATTGCATTAAATTATTTCTGCGGAAGAAGCAATCTTACCTGAATAGAATGATCAGTGCTTGTATGGAAGTGTGAAGACCGGGGATAAATATCATTTAAATGAGGGGGAACTTCAGGAAACAACCTCTTCTGTTGCAGTTTCACAATTTCCTTATTGTCAAAATTTGTCCTCCAAACTAAAACCTAAAACAAAAAAAATCCCAAAAGACAATATAAATAATATAGATAACAGTACTTGAAAACTTCTGTAAGTCAGCCAAAGGCTTGAGATTACATTGAAACACATGCCAGTAGTAGTAATAATTTCTGACTTTACTTATAATACATTTCGAATATTTTACCAGAATTTTGGAGGTGGTCAAAAAAAAGGTTGGTAATAAGAAATTAAATGGACCAAAATGCATTTTGGCACAGTACACACAACAAAAGTGCTACTACCCATATATCTTGAACGGAGAAGAGCCACAGGTGACCGATCCACAGTTGTCAACTGTATGCAATAGTAAGGTAAGGAAGGATCTGCACAGCAATAGATGCTCTTTATATGCTTACGGTACATTTATTTGGAGACTACAGCATAAAAATTGCAGATACAGAAAAGATGACGCGTCTCAGCCTACATAGCTTTACATGGCCATGCGTATCCTTCCTTACCTTACTATTCTGGCACAATGTAGCATGAATTTGTGCTACTAAGCTTAAAACATTGCTGCTATAAGATGAAATATAAATGAGCACGGTTTATGACAAAAACATTACTGTTGGCTTTCTAAATGTCACTTATTTAGTCCACAAAATAATACTGTAACTCACAGAGGGGAATTCAATAAAGCTGCTGCGCCATTAATCTCTCTTGCTAATGTATTGCGCCAAATTCATGAAGCATTTGCAACATTTTCTGTTCTGGCAGCAACTCATGCACCAAATTCAGGTAGTTTTAAAAGTGCCACTTTTACATTGTGTTGAGTGGAATGAGCCACTTTTACATTCTGTTGCATTGAATGCGCCAAATGTAAAAAAAAAGTGGAGCTAATTTTTTAGGGGAAAATTATTTTTATTTAATTTTGCGCATAGAAAAAGGTACAAAACATAGTAATACCAGAAGCATCACAGTTAGGTCCTGGGCATGCCAGAAGGACCAACCAAAAAATTAAAAGTGAAGCTAATTAAGACCAACTCTCTTTTGGCATAGAGAGAACTGGCTCAGACAGATTTGGGGAAAGGGTCTCACATGCATCCTAAAAGTGGCACAGTGTAAACTAAATTCATCTACAAGTTCTAGACAGGTATTTAAATTAGGTGCAGTCTTCTCCACTTTTAGAATGCATGAGAGACACTTTGTCACAAGATCTGCCTTCGCCAGTCTTTAAGAGTTCATGGTTAAAGGATAAGTTCATCTTTGTGAACATGTTACACCCATATTTAAGGTGTAACATGTTCAGCATCTCCCTGAGCTCCCCCCGCCCCCCCTTCCTGTGACAGGGGAGTGGAGATCTTCTCCCCACACCCGCTGTCACAATTCTAATCACCTCTGGGTTTATTATTTTTTCTTAAACCAAAAACCACTGAAAATGTTGAAAAAAAAAAAAAAAAAAAGGTTTTAGGTTTTGTTATAAAATTTTGTAAATAAGTGATTTTTCTCCTTCACTGATGTGCGCTAATGAGGTTGCAGTGATGGGCACTGATGGACACTGATAGGTGGCACTGATGAGGAGGCACTGATGGGCATCACTGATGGGCACTGAAAGGCAGCACTCATATGGCACTGATAGGTGGCACTGACTGGCACTGTTAGGTGGCACTGAGGCACACTGATAGGTGGCACTGACTGGCAGCACTGACTGGCAGCACTGATAGGTGAACTGAAAGGCAGCTCAGATGGGCACTGGCAGGTGGCATGGATGAGCAATGAGAGCTGGCACTGATGGACACTGACAGGTGGCGCTGCTGAGGCTACACAGATCACCGGGGCTACACTGATCATCAGTGCTCTGATGATCTGTGTACATGTCCCCTCCGAGGAATGCTGATTACCGGCTCTCCTCTCGAGCTGTCAGTGTGACAGCTCATGAGGAGAGATCGCCGCGCTACGAGAACTGCAAATGCATGGTTAGAATGGGAGGACGTCATATGACTTCCTCCCAGAACGAAAGAACCACCTTGCATCCGTCATATTACTATATGGCGGGCGGGAGGTGGTTAAAGCAGAACGTATTCTTTAACTCACTGCTGAAATAAAGGATACCGACAAACATCATCCACCAGAGCTTGTCTGGTCTCACAGTCACTCATCAATATGAAAATCTTGAAGAGCTAGGAAAATAAAAATGCTTTCTCCTAAGGGACATTAAGAGCATGCATCTTTATGTGCGAAACGCGGCAAGGTTTTCATATAGAGGAATGACTGCTTGTCCCTCTTGAACTGTTAAGAAAACCTATGATTGAGCAGGAGAGTACCATGAACCCATTTGTTTTGGATATTAATTTTATTCACAGGATTACTTTTTTTGCCTGCTATAATTAACTCAGGTTAGACAAACATAGTTGGCATAGCACATTTTCAAGATTCCTAAACCCACCATAGTGAGTAAGGTCCTGCTAGTTTCTAAACATTAGCTGTCTCTGATTTTATCAGCAAATAATTACAGGGGTCACAACCTCTGACACTGCTTCAACAGGCTTCTTACATAAAATATGGTCATAGAAATAAAGATACAGTGCTGAATTTTTCACTATTTTTCCTGCGCAGTTTTACTTTGGTGTAACACACCTGTGCGTCTGTCCCTCCGGAGGCAAAGTTTTCTCCCCCTCTAGAGAAAGCCACTGACAAAACAGGGCCCTGCAAAACAAACAGAAACAACCTAGTTTAAGATGTTACAAAATGTATTCTTATTTTAGCCTCATCATGTTTAGAACTGTAATAGTACTATTTTTTAATAAGAAAGCTATCCTGTTCTGTGTATACAAAAGGTTAGGCTACATACACACTGGTGGCTTGGCCTGACAGCAACAAATCCCAGCATTTTCGCAAACTGCATTTGGGGGATACAGCCCTATACATGAGTACCACTCAATACAACATCCAACTGTGGCTTATTTTAACTGGGCATAGATTCTGACAGGCTGGATGATGCAACTGTGAATCCATATGAATGAAACAGGATCTATGAATGGAGGACAGTAGTGTGACTGATAGCTCCGCCCCCATAGACTGTGTCCCATTCACAGAAGTTGCAGTACCGGCTTCTATGAATGAAGGAGCTAGGCAGAAAAGGCAGGCATAGACAGGCTGTTTTGGCGAGAGCCTGTGACAGCAAGTTAGTTGTATTAACTCTCACTGTACTGGAATATTACAGCAGCAGGGGGGAAAGGGGGTAGCAGGACGGAGAAAGAGGAATCAGCACAAATTATGTCCCTTGTGCTGATTTTTCTGTTTATGATTTTGGCTACAATTATGTTTGAAACCCTAGACCCATGCTGTATGTTGGATCCAAGTATGCCCAAGTCAAAACTACCAACCACTCCCTCCAAAAGTAAAACCCTGCCCCTGTCAATTTCCAGTAAATATCAAATCCTGCACCGCCCACTGATTTTTTTTTTTTTTTTACACTTGACAGATAAGTGATAGGAAATGAGGCTTAATTCCAATGCAGGGAGAAGTTAAGGCATCGCGTACAGCTGTGACCTAAGAGTCTCCTCAGGGATTAATTTGAAAGCTTCATGGAATCAAAAGGTGGTACTGTACTTCACACCACTGTTCCAATATCTTAAAGATGTTTGAAGTTAGGTCAGGTTCATTTTAAGGAAGTAAAAACAATGCCACCACAGAGAACATTAAAAAAGCAGATAACCTTAAAAAAAGAAGCATCCACGCCTTTAAACAAGGCTTGTTTCTTTGATTAGGTCACTGGAAATTAATTGAAATTACAGAAATGTGTAGCAGTGCAGGATAACAATCATTAAAACTCCACGTAATGGAACTAGGTTATACATCTCATGTACAATTTTATTAACTCATCAATTACATGCATAGCAATTTACCGCTCCTAATCCAGCTGTGCTCTGAGATGACTTAAATCCCAAATAAGTGATTACATTTTTCAATATGTTTTCTAGAACACCAAATTTATGAATGCTTTGTATGGAGGAGTTTAAGTTCTTCATTTTTGAACTGTCTGTGCCATGAAGGTATATTCTGAATGTTCCTTGCTGTAAATAGGAGAACAGTTACCTGGTGCCCATGAAGTGTGTACAGGAGTCTTCCTTCCAGAAGATCAAGCACCTTCACAGTGCCATCATTAGATGCAGAAAGTAAGTAGTTACCAGACGGGTGGAATGACAAACTGTTGACGCCTGCACTGTGAACTAGAACATGGACAGAAACAGTTTAATTATATTGTATTTTTTTTCTCCATTAGTAAAATCCTTCCTAAACTCTCCTGCTAAAGCACGCAGGGCCTTAAACGTATCAGTCTGTCTGCACCCCATGAGACAATAGAGCTTAAAGCGGTATTAAACCCACAACCAAAAATGTATTATACTGCAGCTCGCCAATCATTAGATGTGGTGGCTGCATTCATTATCTTTGGCCTTTTCTCCTTGATTTCATCTGGTGATCTGGCCTGTAACACCCCTCCTTTATTAGTGAGGCACAGCATTGGAGGAATATACACAGGAAGCACAGCAAACAGCAGCATTGTCAGTCTGGGGGAAGGTAGTAGTAAATGTATTAGTAGATTTAAGGACACTAAACATTTTAAAGCCAAACACCAGCTCACACGTTCTAATCAGTTACAAAATACAGCATTTTCCTTTTGGGATAAAAACTTTACATGAATAAATAAAAGCCGATCATTTCAATCACCCCTGCCAGTGCTAAATGATTTGTCTCATCCATGTAAACTGAAACATTCTGCTGGAGAGCTTGAGCTTCTGAAAAAAACGACTTACTGGCTTAATCACCAGATGAAAATAGAAGAAAGCAAGGCTTAAAAAGGAAACGAATACAGCCATCACATCTAAGAATTGGTAAGCTGCAATATAACAAAATGTTTGCTTTTGGGTCTAATGCCACTTTAACCAATTTCCCTATAGTAGAGTTACTGCTACAGGGAGGCAGGGCTGCGCAAAATGAAGTATATACAGTATAAGTGATTTACATTTCTGGGCAGGGTTTGCACGCCGTCCTGCTTGAGAAATGAGGAATTGCTCGCAGTGAAGTGGAAGGACAAACGTGATGTTTTCCTCCTGTCTTCCATTCACGCAGACATGACCATCTAAATTGCCACAGTAGCTGGTGTTGTTGAGACGCCCCTCTGTGTCCACAACTATAACCTTAACGTGGGAGTGGTGGACTTCAACGACCAGATGATGAAAGCCATACTTAGTTTCCAAAAAAGTTAGCCGCTGGTACAAAAAAAGTGTCTGTTTATTTATTTCAATTGGCTCTATATAATGCTTTTGTGCTTTACAAAGCAACTGGACGAAGTGGATTCTTCCTAAAATTCCAGGAAGAGATCATCATGGCCCTTTTGTATCCAGAAAGGTGCTGTGGCCCAAACCCCCAAAGCCAGCTGCAGTTAGCCAGCTGCATGAGAGGCATTTTCCCAAAGCCATTCCTGGTACCCCAACCCAAAGGACACTCCAAAAAAGATGTCTCTGTAGCACACATGGGATTAGATGTGACACCCGCTTTTTTTGTCCCTCCTGTCCTGGCCAACCTGGTCTCTGACTCAAGGACTGCTTCTGTCGGTACCACACACTAGTGAAGTATTAGTATAGGGTACAGCACGATACAGTTCAGGGCACATATTTACACAGGGTCTCAAAAGATGTTAGGTAGTCAAGAAACTGACTATCGCATTTTGAGAGACCCTACAATCAGTTTTAAAATGCAAAAGTTTAAAAAAAAAAAAAAAAAAAAAAACAGTAAAAAAATCCATAAAAAATAATAAGTCCAAAAATAGAATTAAATATTTTAAAAACGAAAAATAGTTGTAGTTTTTTTTTTGTCGTCGTTACTGTTCTACTGTTACGATTTTACGGTTTTATTGTTAATCATTGCTGTTTTCTTTGCAAGAATGCCATCCAGCTGCACCACCGACCTGTTTATTCTGACAGCAACTTCCTCTCAGAATATACATAAGTCAGCGTGGGCCGCGTTGTTGTATGAGATTTTTCATCTACAGTTAAAAAAACGAGCATATTTTATATATATATATATATATATATATATATATATATATATATATATATATATATATATACATACATACATACATACACACACACACACACACATACAAAAGGGCCTTGGGTGACCAGTGGTTGGATGGCCCCTATGCTTCAGCATATACATTTTATAACATTTTTGGGCACGTATTTCAATAAAAAAGTTCATTTATTGAGTTACTGTTTTATAGTTAACCATTGCGGTTTTCTTTGCAGGAATGTCATTCAGCTGCAGCACCGACTTGTTTATTTTTACAGCAACAGGGTCTTGCTCTCAGAATATACATGAGTAGGTGTGTGTAGTGCTGTTGGATGAGATTTTTCATCCACAGTTAAAAAAAAGAGCATATATGCCGAAGCATGGGGGCCTGGGGTGGCCAGTGGGTGGACGGCCCCTATGCTTCGGCATATATATTTTTTGGCACATTTCATGTGTGCCCACCATTAGAAGTGGGTGGATGCACGGCGGTATATTCTAATGGTGGGCATACCACACACGTTTTCTGGCAAAGATTTCTTCTCTTTTTTTCATTCAGCCCACAGGCTGCATTAAAAAAAAAAAAAAAAAAGAAGGACATAGCATATACACCCAACAAGGACCAGCAACGTACTGGTACATCACTGGACTTTGAGTGGTTATACCAGGATGATGCCTGTAGCTGCATTTTATTCAGCTGGAGATCGGCTTTCATGTAAAAGCAATCCTAGTGGCTAATTAGCTGCAGGATTGCTTTTACAAGCAGCAGGAGAAGATGAACCCCTCCCCCACTGCCTTCCATGGCATTCTCGGGCAGTCCTGTGCCATCGGGGGGGAACCTGAGAATGCAGCCGGTGTTTCTGCCAGCTGACCATAGAGCTCACTGGAGACCGGAATGGTGCCAATCATCTCTATAGTCTTAGAAATCGGAAGCTACAAGCATGTCATCACTTCAGTTTTGCAGGATATAAACAGCGCCACAATTTGTAAATAGAGAAAGCATCTGATCACACCGATCTTGGTGAGATTAGATAATGTAAGGGCAGAGAAGATATCTAGAGTCTGATAGACCCCAGATTTCTCAAATAAGAATATATGACAATGCCCATTGAAGTTATAGGAGATTTTTGCATTCCCTGTGATAGCATTAAAAGTGATTAAAAAAAAAAAAAAAAAAAAAAAAAAAAGGACAGTGCAAAAATAATAAAAATCAAAATAACTTGGGGGGGGGGGGGGGGGGAAACAAAAACCACCATCACCCCACACCCCCTGACCCCCCCACCCCACCATGCAAGTGAGGTGTCGCCACAAACCTCAGATCAAGGGCAGCAACTTTAGCACTAGCTCATAAAGGCTTTTAAAGCGTTGCCTATGGATATTAAATATGTATGCAGTCTGTCGCCATTGCCCGGGGCATGCGCAGTTTTAAAGCATGTCATGTTTGGTATCTATTTACTCAGCATACCATCATCTTTTATATCATACCAAATAATTGGCCAATATATTGTGTTTTTGTACAATAAAAGTAAATAAAGTGTATTTTTTACAAACGATTTGCATTTGAAAAATCGCTGCGCGAGTACGCGATATATAAAAAATTGCAGCACCCACCATTTTATTCACTAGGGTGCCTGCTTTAAAAAAATATAATGTTTGAGGGTTCAAAGTAATTTCCTAGCAAAAAAATGCTGATTTTTTTTTTTCATTTTAAAAAAAAGTGTCAGAAAAGGCTTGGTCTTCAGGTAGTTAGAAGAGTAAGTGATGTGTGGCATAAACTTCTAATGCCGGGCATAAAATGCCCCAACCCCCCAAAATGACCCCTTTTTGAAAATTAGACACCCCAAACTATTTGCTGAGAGGCATGTTGAGTCAATAGAAGAATTTATTTTTTTACCACAAGTTTTTGGAAAATGACAAAAAAAATAAATCCCAAAATCCAATAAGCACCTTCAGGCATTTAAAGGGCTTTATTTCCTGGCATTTCAGGGCCTCAAACTGTGATAGGTAGTTAGGAAGTGTAATGAGGAAGTAAAGCCCGTTAAAAGCCTGAAAGTGCTTATTGGATTTTGGGGTCCTGTACTTGGCTAGACTGCCAAAACAATCTCTCACATGTGGTATCCCCATACTCGGGAGAAGTAGCAGAATGTATTTTGGGGAGTAATTGCACATATACCCATGGCATGTGTGAGCAATAAATCATTTAAGTGACAATTTTATGCAAAAAAAAATATATATATCCAAATACATCCAAAGGAGTGTGCACGAGCCGAGAGGGAGGAGAACGGTTTTGTTTACAAACAGTTTTCCTCCCCGTCGGAGATCCTCGACAATCACTGGTGAATGTTCACCCACCAAGACCTGGTGATTGACAGATGCGACTGCGAATGGCGGCGTGGGTAGGGCGTAAGCACCCCCTACCCGGAAATGCAAAATCACGTATTTATACGTGATTTTGCGCACCAGTGCCGCCCTGTAGCAGTATTTCTGCTATAGGGCAGTCGGAAAGCAGGTAATCTCTTACCAACCTAGTTTCTGTTTACATGTAAATATATATGTACATGGGGCAGAAATATTTGTTTAGTACATATGCATAGTAGTAGTGGATATTGGAGGCTTCACAGAGTTCACTCTGAACACATATTGCATAATATTGTACAGGCCAGAGACAGAGATGATGCTCCATCATTTACAATTCTCTAAAATAATGAGTTGTAAAGGATTTGTCATTGACAATTTGAAGTATCACAGTTTCATGCCATGTTGCAGGCACATACAATTTTGAGGCTTAACATATTTGGTATTTAATACAATTGCAGTTTTATACTTTGCAACTAAAATTGAAGATGTTGTGGAGTCTGCATGCACCAAAATAGGATTTCTGACTTCCCAGTAAAATCAGTTTCTTGGACTACAGTACAGGACACAGGATCTTAGTCATGACCATGGGCTTTAGACAGCTACCTTCAGCTGATTGCAAAGAAAGCTGTAAGGACGCCCCTATATAACTCCTCCCAGCAAGCCTCAATTTTGTAACAAGCAAAAGGAGGATCATAAAAAACACAGGGGAGTGACCTGTGTCCTGTACTGCAGTCCAAAAAATGGATTTTACAAAGTTAAAAATCCTATTTTCTTAATCATACAGCACCGAAAAGGGGATCTTTAATCATAACCATGGGAGGTCCAAAAGCAATGCAAGTGAGAGGTCTGGCATAAGTAATGCAGAGTTGAGAGATCATCAGTGTGTAATGCACAGTTTAGGAGTCAGTAGCATTAAAAAGAGAAGTTTAGTTTTTTTTCTAGAAATCATACTTACCTAGGTGTATGCAGCATCAGTCCGATGCTGAATTTGTTCCCCCGCCTCCAAGACTGAGAACTGAGTGATCAAATACCACTGATCGCTCAGTTCTGAGTGCTTCATGAGCAGGGAACTGGTGACTGTCAGTCACCGCTCTCTGCTCTGCAAATCTGAAAGGTCCACAACCCATTTGCGAAGAGATTTAAAATGTCTGCAAACCACATTCTTCTTCACCAAGCAGGTGCATTAGAATCATCAGAATGCCCTGCACCATAATCCTGCTCAATAGGTGAGGAAGAAGCTAAAGTGGAAAGAAGGCATATATCAGGAATACCAAACCCAAGGAGTCACCAAAGCATCTACTAGAAATGCCCAGGGATTCCTGGTTTGGGACACAAATCTGTCCAATTTGTTGTGGAAGATTCAACATCTGGCATTCCCAACTGCAGATAATTGTCTAGAACACTTCCCCAATCCATCAGGCTGGCATCCATCCAACTAATTCATCAGAAGGAAACATTTCCTGGCATCCAGCATCTGCATGATGCTTTCATGATGATTCCAGAGCTCACCTGGTCTTAGGAGTTTGATGCATTGGCAGATCCAGGTACTACTGATGTTTGTCCCATACTGACAAGATATCAAGCTTCAAATCTCTGAAGTGAAACTGGGCATAAGGAACCACATCGATATCAAAGGTGACTACCATCTTTAACAGTACCTTCATTCAGATCCAAATTGAAGGACTTTCAAAAGACGTCAAGGAGACTGCCTGGACTTGAAGAGGAACACATTTTCCCTATGGAAGCAGTACTTTTGCCCATTGCCAGGTCCAGTTCCAAGCCTAAGTCCTCCAGCACTGTGTCTAACCAAGGCCAACTTCAGAAGGTACAGCTCTCAGCCAAACCTATCCAGCCCTTGTAACCATCTGCTGGATATCTGATACCAGAGTTAATCATTCCCTGATTAGGTCATCAAGGCACCCCGCAGTGGTGGGGATGCTCCAGGTTCTCAACAACCTCAGAACCACAGCCAACACCTAAATACTCTGGGGGCTGCGGACAGGCCAAAAGGCAATGCCACAAACTGATTGAAGCGATCCTCCACTGTGATCCGCAGAAAACATTGGGCGGGGCTGGAAAATAAGGATATATAGGTCAACATCCTTGATATCCACCAACACCAGAAAGTCCACCTGATGAAGCAGCCACCAACCGGGTGAACTCCATTTAGAAGTGTTCCCTTAGGAACTGGTTCGGACCCTTGAGGTCCCGTATATGCTGTCTTCATTTGGCTTGGGAATTGTGAACAGGATGGAACAAAAGGTATGAAACCTTTTCTCTGCCAGCAGAGGTGCAATGATCTTTTGGGACTAAGCTTCGCATAATGTGTACAGGGGTAGAAAGCAGCAAAATACGGCATCCAGCTTATAGCCTCTGGAGACCATGCTGCAGACCCAGTTGTCTCTGACTTCCTGGGTTCAAATGGTTGCAAAGTTCAATAGACATGTCCCCATTCACGTGCCTCTTTCATACAAGGGGTCTTTGTATCCAGAATTAGAGAACTTGGTTGTCCAGTTCTTCCTATGAAACTGAAATGTAGGCTTTCACTTGGAACCTGGGACTGGCTGCTCATGAAAGAACTTTTTTTGCAACCTGCGGCGTCACCGGTTCCTGACCTATTACCTTGATCTCTTTCTTTAGGGACAAGAGCATGCTTTCAGAAACTCAAATGCATGTGTACTGTGTCCATGATTCTGTAACAATGGCACCCACTCCTTCTGCACTCTGCCAAACGTTGCGCAACAGGTCAAAAGTTATCCAAATTGCTCCAGAACATAGGAAACAGTGCCAGGTGGGACTACCACATGCTCCACTAACATCAGAGGCACTCAGTCGTCCATAGCTACAGAGCCAGGATGACCAATCTTCATCCATCCAGGAGGGAGTGTCCAGCAGGGCCTTTAGGGAATCGACTTCCCTCTAGGTTGGATGACAACCCTGTATCTGTATAGCACCTTGCCAACAAGGTTATGCTGTACCCCAGAGACACCTGCAGGATCCAGAGTCCTGCTCTTGTATGCAGGGTCCTGGTACAGTTCCTCTTGGCCATCAGGCTGTAGCAGCCAAGCCAAAATGAAGCCCTCTTTACCCCATCAGGAGTGTTAGGAACAGGACAAGAAATCAGCACTAATCCTTTTCAAGGAAATTCTTCATAGAAATCTGTAGACACATCCATCACCTATGCACACTAGCTAAAAAAAAACAAAAATCAATGATCAGCTGAGTTGAGAAGGGTTATGCCTGGGTGGGAATTCCTGTCTTTTTTGGCCAGTGTCCAATCACCTGACAGTAGTAACACAACATAAATAGTCATGAATATGAAGTCCACTCTGTCCTGTGATTAACCATTAAGAAAAGAGAAAAGTCAGCAAGGTAGCATGCACCTCGCTGGACCTATCCCCTTTAAACCAGCATTTTTTAAAAAGTGCTGCAATACCTGAAGTTTTGCTCTAAAACCTGCCTTGTTTGGTAAACTATTAATTATGTTGCCATTTTACCTTGATAATGCTGCAGCAATTTGTTCATTCGAATATCCCATACTTTCACGGTACTATCAGCACCTGCAGACGCTACACATGTTCCCGATGGGTTGAAGTTCACATAGTTGGCGTGTCTGAAATTAAAGATATTTTGCTTTATAAATAAAGAAAATGAGCACTAAATTCACAATGATGCAAATAAGAAGCCTACTATTCTAGAAATAGAATGCTATGGTAATCCTTGGAAATTATATAAAAACATGAGATTTAAAGGATACATTAATTAAGGCATATCAAACTTAATCTGTTGCCAAGTGTAATAAATCTTCAAGGGGCCGCAAAATGGCTACTAAGGACCACAACTACTTGATTAAATAAAAATTGATAGTACTTTAAAGAGCAAATACATTTTATCTCAGAGCTGCAAAATTATGTAAGGTAGACTGACCTTTATTAGCTGGAGAACTGGAGTTTTATTCACTTTAATCACCTGTCTACCATGGCAATGTTTTAAATTTTTTTTGAATTTTTGCTAGAAATAATTTTAAAACCACAAATAATGAAAGCAGAGACCCTGGAAAGTAAGATGGTGGTAGCTGAAATTTTTTATGTCTCAGGATATTTCAAGCAGCTTTTTATCAAACGCATATTTTCAGGAAAAAAAAAATCTATTTTAGTGTAAACAATATTATACCAAGCTGTGGGGAAATATATTAAAGGTGGGGTTGTGTTGAGTAAATAGATACCAAACATGTCAAGCCTTAAAACTATGTACCCCACAAAATCAGAAAAAAAATACAGTACCTGGAATTTTCCTTTAAAAGCCTTCACGTTATCAGTTTAGTTAAAGGAAATGTGAAACCTTACCATGTAAAACAACGCACAACGGCTTTACATGTGAGTTTTACACTGTATTTTATGCTGGAGCATATGTGGATGTTTTTAATACTTGTATTTTTGACTTTTCTTAACCACTTTGCCTCACACATTTGTTCACCCCTATGAATCAGTGCAATTTTTACATTTCTGCTATGATTCTGTTTATTAAGTAATATCTTTGTGCTTTGTGGGGAAATCAGAAATTACATAATGCATCAGGACGTGGCTGCATGGAAACGTCAGGACTAGAAGTGACATGGTAATGTGATCCGAGTAATCCAGGGGTGGTGAGACATTACTGGATCAGTACTTACATTATACCCGTTGCCTATTCATGATTTATTAGAGATGAGCGCATTATTGGTTTTAATTTTGTGAGTGGCTTTTCACTTTTTAATAAAGCAATATATATTGGTTACTGTACCACTGGAGACATCTTTTTCTCTCCTTTATGTTGAGGATACATTGTAAATTGGATGGAGGAATATAGGGAAGAACAGATATCAGAGAGCAGACATGCAACTTCTTAAGTGAGCAATGTCAACCATAAGAGTGGGAGGATTGGCAATCTGGCGAGTGTTTGCGCATAAGGAAGAGCGGTTTGCACAAGCACAAACAGTGTTTTGGGGGAGAGAAGTAGTTCTGGGAAGGAGTGGAACGCCTCTTTTAAAACATCATTTATTATGGACGGTTATTAAAAGGACTTTTTCAGATATTTCAACACCATTATATCACAGCTCTACTGTGAAGTGGACACTTTGTACTTTGTTTGATCTTTGTCATTACTAAAGAAAACAAGGTGATATATATATTATTTTTTTTTTAGGACAAACAAGGCTCTCTTTTCATGATATCATCTTGTAACAATTATTTTTTTTTTCGCAGTCCTTAGAAGATAAAACACAACAAAACTAAATAAAATTCACTTTTTACATGTTACATGTGTAAAAATAATATGTGTAACCAATATAATTGATTATTAAAATAGGAAAAAAAAAAATCAGCAGGAAAATAAAGAATGGGAAAAAAAAGCGAATGAGGCATTAATTAGGACTGATTAGTGTAAGCTAGGGGTTAAACAAATGAAGATTTTTTTTTTTTTTTTTTTTAATTGTCAGATTGCTTTAACTGACATAATCTGCAAATGGAAGTCCATCCCTTTGATCTGCAGATGAATGAACAGAATGACACAAAAGTAACATTATGTTACTTTGTATCTTGCGATTTTTGTGTCTGGAGCAGTGCTGTTTATAAACGCTGATACAGACTGCTTTTTTGACAGCGGCAACTTCTGACACTTACTTTGAGTATACAGTGATCCCGGCTTTGATTACCAAAGCTGAGAATTGCTGTATACTGGGAGGGGGAGTCCCAGCAGCAGGGCAGACCTGTGTACAATGACATTTTTTTTTTGGTGTGTCTAGCACGCCCAAAGTCTGAAACTAGTTAATAAATAACTACACAATAGTCCACTTTGTTGGCTCCAGTTTGTGAGCTGTCTCTACAGATGCTGGTTACTCCCACCTTGTGAGGGAAAGGAGAAAAAAAAAAAAACACTTTACCCATCACAAGCATGAGCTGGCCAAACGAGAGACTACCACGTTATTATTATTACTACTACTACTACTACTACAGGTACTTATGTAGTGCTGTCAATTTACGCAGCACTTTACACACACACACTGGATATAAAAAATTCACACACCCCTGTTAAAATGTCAGGTTTCTGTGATGTAAAAAAATGAGACAAAGATAAATCATTTCGGAACTTTTTCCACCTTTAATGTGACTTATAAACTGTACAACTCAATTGAAAAGCAAACTTAAATCTTTTGGGATGGGCGGCGGAAGTATACATAAAAAACTAAAATAATGCGGTTTCATAAGTGTGCACACCCTCTTATAACTGGGAATGTAGCGGTATTCAGAATTAAGCAATCACATTCAAAATCATGTTAAATAGGAGTCAGTACACCTGCCACTGATTAACCCCGAATAAAGTTCAGCTGTTCTAGTAGGTCTTTCCTGACATTTTCTTAGTTGCATCCTACAGCAAAAGCCATTGCTCGTAGAGAGCTTCCAAACAGAGGGATCTCATTGTTAAAAGGTATCAGTCAGGAGAAGGGTACAAAAGAATTTCCAAGGCATTATATAGATACCATGGAACACAGTGAAAACAGTCACCATCAAAAGAAAATATAGCGCAACAGTGACATTACCAAGAACTAGAAATCTCTCCAAAATAGATGAAAAGATAAGAAAATTGGTCTAGGAGGCTGCCAAGAGGCCTACAGTAACATTAAAGGAGCTGCAGGAATATCTGGCAAGTACTGTCTGTGTGGTACATGTGACAACAATCTCCAGTATTCTTCATAGGTCTGGGCTATGGGGTAGAGCGGCAAGATGGAAGCCTGCGAAAACACATCTGAAGTCTCCCAAAAGCATGTGGGAAAATGTGTTATGGTCTGATGAAACCAAGGTTGAACTTTTTGGCCATAATTACAAAAGATATGTTTGGCACAACACTGCACATCACCAAGAGAACACCATACCCACAGTGAAGCATTCTGGTGAAAGCATCATGCTTTGGGCTGTTTTTCTTCAGCTGGAAGTGGGGCCTTAGTCAAGGTAGAGGCAATTATGAACAGTTCCAAATACCAGTCAATATTGGCAGAAAACCTTCAGGCTTCTGCTAGAAAGCGGAACATGAAGAGGAACTTCATCTTTATGCATGACAATGACCCAAAGCATAGATCCAAATCAACAAAGGAATTGCTTCACCAGAAGAAGATTTAAGTTTTGGAATGGCTCGGCCAGAGCCCAGACCTGAATCCAATCGAAAATATGTGGGGTGATATGAAGAGGGCTGTGCACAGGAGATGCCCTCGCAATCTTACAGATTTAGAGTATTTTTTCAAGGAAGAGTGGGCAAATATTGCCAAGTCAAGATGTGCCATGCTGATAGACTCATACCCAAAAAGACTGAGTGCTGAATAAAAACAAAAGGTGATTCAACAAAGTATTAGTTTAAGGGTGTGCACACTTATGCAACCATATTATTTTAGTTTTTTATTTTTACTTCCTGCCACCTAAAACATTTCAGTTTGTTGTTCAACTGAGTTGTACAATTTATAGGTTACATTATAGCTGGAAAAATTTCTGAAATGATTGTCTAATTTTTTTACATCACAGAAATCTGACATTTTAACAGGGGTGTGTAGACTTAATATACTTGCACAAGTTTATGGTTGTTTTTTTCACATTTTGAATATTTAGGAGTTGCAAATATTGCTTATATTTACAGGGTGTGTATATCTTCCTCTTTTTGCTAGCAGCCTTTGCATTTATTGTCTAACGTTTACTTTTAAATTTCTACATTTAACATTATAAATACCTTTTTTCTCTTCTAAGTGATCACATAATCTCTGTTCTCAGCTGCATAAGGGGCTTGGAGAGGTGGACGTAGAGAAATGGCAGTGCACTGACCTTCCCACTGAACGGCTGTGCAGGGGGGCGCGTCAGTACAAGCCTGCCAATTGGAGAATAGACAGCCAGAAAACTGACCATGCTAAGATGGTTGTGCTCTCATACCTAGTGTGGTCAGTTTGCAATTGGAAAGCAGGGGAACTAGGGGGTGCGGCTGGCAGGCGGAGTGCATGGACGCTTGCCTGTAGAGCTCCAGCGCATCGGATGTATCTAAGCAATTGGCAGCAGCGGAGGCATCGTTCTTTCTTCCACTGAAGGTGTTGTATCGAGGGGAAATGAACCACCACCATGGAGAACCACAAAATGAAGGAGGGACCGAGAAAACTCACAGAGCTTTTCACTCCAGCAGCAGGGTGGACATTCCAAGATGGAACCAGTCACACTGCTTTTCACACCGCTGCACTGGATCTCCGCAGAGCCCCCAGTGACCTCTCTCCTTCAAATCCAGCGAGTATAGGTACCTATCTTCCTCCCCTCTGCCACTAATAGCTCTCTTAAACAGAACAGAGGACATAGAAGGGCATCACTCTGGGCTGGGGAATGAAGATAAAGTACAGAGGACACAAATCATGGGGTAGATGGGTTAGATTCTTTCCCCACTCTTGGTCAGCCAGTAATTAACTCCACATTGAAAGATATGATTTTACCCCTCAGGAGGGCTTCACTCCAAAAAAAGAAAGAAAAAAAAAATCAAAAGAAAGCCAACAGGTGCAGCAGCAGCTGTGAGTTCACGTTAACACCTTGTATACCACACCAATTATAAACATACATTGATATACAAAAGGGGAAAATCCTAAGGCTGGGTCCCCCCTATTGTGATATGCTCATTTGTGCACTTATTTTGAATGGCACCAAAACGTACTAAGGCAATGCACCTGTGTTGACACGTTGCAATATATTGCGTAATAGAAATACCATTGGTGTGGTTTTTATTCAAAATAAATGTGCTGCCAAATTATTGTGTGTGATCACACTGCAGTAGTGTGAACCTAGCACTTAAGCAATGAGGGCCACAAGAGTAAGAGGCTCCATCCCCAAAAACTTCTTTGATATGCTTGCATTACTTTTTTTTTACAATTGTTTTTATCAGATTAGGCCATCAAAGGTGGGGGGGGGTGGTCATAGGGGTTTTGATTTTACACTACATAATTGTCATTTGCTCTGCTTTAATAAACAAGCCAGAACATGGTTTCTGGCAGGCATGTAACGGATTTGACTATCACACACACAATGGGATACTATTTGCTTTTATGGAAAGTGCAACAACAAACACTAAAAAGAACAGAAATTAGAGTGACTTTTTTTGTAGTTTGTCCAGTATGAATGAAAATTCAGGCATGATAATACAACACAGTATGAAACTTGTATGAGAAGTGAAAATACTCATGATATATTATGACTAAATCACAATGGTCCTGGTCAAATGTACAATCAAATAGAAGAACATGGTTACCCTTTGTAATCCATGAAAGTGTTAATGCAAACTCTGTTTGTTGTGTCCCAGATTCGTACAGTCTTGTCATCACTGCATGAGGTGATTAGTCTTCCATCTGGGGAAAATCTGTAAATGCAGAAAGATTCAGAGAGAACAGCAGTGAAGTTGATGATTAAAGATTAAAGAAGCTAGTTAATTTTTTTTTTGCACCTCAGAAAAAAGGGAAACAGTGAGAGATCACCGACACAGAACAGTGGGTAGGTAGGGCTAAAGCCAAATGTAATAAAAGATCAGAAAAGCAGACAAAGTTGGGTGACAGCAGGGCACAAAGTCACTGAATAGGGAATATACACACAAGGCAACAACAATATAAAGAACAAATTACTATTAAACATCACAGAGCAAAAAAATGAGTCATTGGAAATACTATTACACAATACAATATTTGTTATGAGTACAGTAAAGGACACGGGAGAGGATTCGAAGACCATGAGTTATATGCCATTACCTTCAGGTGAACGGCCTCCCAGTGTACCTATATAACACGGACCACACTATGAGGCCCCACTTCTATCATGATCTGACTGCTTATTACACTATGGCTCAGTAGCAGTTTGCAGATCAGTATCCCTCGAAGTACATCTTGGGAACTATGTCCAGATCAGTGGAGCTGGCCTGGAATGTTTGCTTCGGGACCTGGATCCTGCTGTTGGTGCTCACCTTGGTATGTGCAACAGGTTAGCTGCAGGCGGCTATACAGCTCCAGAGCCATGGTCCATCTTTAAGGCACCCAGACTCCTTGGGGGTACGTTTACATGTGAAGCCTGGACCCTATGTGGGACCAGCTATATGGACAAGTTAAGACAGGGTTTCTCTGCACCATACATACCAGTTCTTGGCTACATATATCTTGTTGTATTATTCTCCTGGATATGTACTAAATGCTTATTCTGCAAGACATACTATAGTGCTAAGCACACATGCAGTTTTCAGGGTACTAGATGGGGTAATCAACACTTTGTGTGATTTTACCCTATTATTCCCCTTTCTCGGCTTTATACATACTGTAATGAAGGGAATTTACAAAGATTGGCACACACAGAATCTGGAGTAGCTGTGCATGGCAACCAATTAGCTTCTAGCTTTCATTTTCAAAGCTTATTTCAACAAGCCAATTGGCTACACAGCTGCCCCAGATTCTGTTTGCTCTAGTGTTACAGGTCCTTATACAATGACTGGCCCAACTCAGAGTGGTTATGCCACTGTTCCCCCTATGGACTTGGCCATTCTTATTAATTGATAGTAAACTTCCCCCACATGTAGATAATCCTAATCTTGCTACAAGATTACAACTCTTTCCCTTAGCACTGCTTTTCTGTGTAGACACCATGGAGAACGTGATCCATCAGATCTTCAGAATGTCCTTACTTTCTGTGCACATGCGCAGAATCTTATGACTTAAAGTGGAAGTTAAAGCTAACTATAACTATTCTTAGAAACATTCCCTCCCTCTTTACCCACCTCTCCTGCACATCTTGTATAGAAAAAAAAAAAAAATCTGTGTAGTTCCAGTCTGGTCATGTGATCAGGCAGCTGCGGGTCCCCTTTGTGAGAGAGTGGCTGCTGCAGGGAAGAGGAGGGAGTGCTGACAACAGATGGGCCATGGGAACCTCTGTGTGAGGTCATGGCTTTAGGAATTCACAGCCATTATTGAGCGCTTCCTTACACAAAGGACTCAGGGCTACTGAATCATATGGCCAGACCTGATTAAAAAAAGGTATGTACACAGATTTGTTTTTATATAGGGCATGCATGATAGGTAGCAGGAGGGTGAAAGTAAAATAAATAAATATATATATATATATATATATATGCGCACCATTTAGGAGATATTCCATCTATTTGAGAGCTGGCTTATGCGCTCTGAAGGAACGGCATACCCATGCCATTCCTTCAAAGCACTGTGCCGTGACCCAGTGCTGTCATCACGGCTCGGCTAGTCAGGAGGCTGGGGTTCGCAAACCTGGAAAGAAGACCGGGTGAAGATGGAAGCTCTGTCAGCAGTGACAGCACCGTCATAGGGCTTCGTTTTAATAATAGCACATTATGTTACCTTGCAGGGAATTTTTTTTTTCACCTGCGGTTTACTACCACTTTAAGTTAGCCAATAAATGTTATCTAAACTAAAAAACGCTGCATTAATCAATGAATAACAAATCAATACTTCACTACTCTTTTTTTTTTTTGTTTAATGAAAACAAAATGTATCTGCTAAGGTGGAAAACTTTTCAGTTTAATCAATGCAATCGCACCAAAGCATATAAATATTGTACAATACTTACTTGGCACATCTCACCCAGTTTGTATGCTGGCTAAGTGAGAAAAGGAAACGCTGGCGATGCACATTCCACGCTTTAATTGACTTGTCATCAGATGCAGTGATAATGGTTTGACCATCGCACGAGAAATCTACGCATCGCACAGAGGATGTATGGGCTGTAAATATGGTTGATTCACCTTTACTGAAAACAAGAAAAGCAGATCAATTTACATGTCCAAATATGGGTAAACCAGCAATATGAAATTCTGCTGTAACAGAATAAAATATACAAAGATTTGTTATAACTCCACTTACATAAGGCTATGCAAGTCATGTTGAGTTCAGATGTTTCTAAATTTAATTTTACAGCAAAACATTCAATGGCAATTCTCTCAAAGAAACATCTATAAAACTGTAAGTAAAGCTATATGTAACTTTTGGAAGGATTCCCAGAACACCTTCAAGCACATTGTGTTCTGAAACTAGCTTCCGTGTACTGTGTCAAACAAGCCATTACAATTAGTAGGCAAAAGTATGAACGCTGTTTGAAATGTGCTGTGTATGTCTCTCTACCGACACCAAAAACTAGACACATCTGAATAATTCAGCTGGCATTGGACTGTTGACTGTAAAAGCTAAAATATATTTCAAACAAATCTGTAAACAAGAAATACGTGGGCTTTGATGTAAAGATAAGACCAGTAAATATCTTTTGATCAGAAGAGAGTGATAAGAAAATATCTCTTCTCATTAGTACCTACTGTATTTCCTGCTAGCCGTGCCCTATACACTCCCTTTGTCCTACTACTATCCAGCACCCTTTGCTTGACTCCCGTAAGGCCACAGGATGCTTGAAATGGAAGTGCTCATTTTTCTAGCTGAGGGTTGGAAAAACAGAGGAAATAAGCCGAGATATATTAAAGGGGCAAGCAAATTAACAATTTTAGCTTGTGATTTTAAAAGAAACCTGCTATGAAAACATAAGACGACTACCACTGCTGCCCCCTGCTAGTTGCTTGGTTATCTTTAATTTATAAGAGACCCAGTAGCCAGATAATCCATTTCAACAAGAATCTTCCCATAAAATTATTCTGTATTTGCATTTAACTTATTTTAGACATGTTATTTGCTATTTACCAGTAAAATCCCCCTTGTGTAGACATCAAAAAACCCCAAGGTTCTGCCATCTTGCATGTGATGTCACCAACCCATTAAGTTACACTTTTCTTAGCTTTTTTTTTTTTTTAACATGACCGAACCCTTGATATAACCTTTTGGCCCTAGAGAACCCCTGCAAATAATTATATTTACAGGTCACAGTACATTAGTGTGATGGTCAGTGGGGAGAATGCTTCTTAAACTTGTGGTCATTAGGAATAATCTCCCCTTTACAGATAGCTAAAAAGTTCATCGGTGTAAGTAGTTACTCATATGAGAGTCAGAATTGGAATCTTCGTTGAGAAATCCTGCTCAATTTTATAATCCTTTGCTCCTCTCCCAGTAGCTACATAAAAGTTATGAATGGGAGGTGAGGAAAAATATAGAGGGGTTAGGCCAGCACAAGAGTAATAAGACATTCCCAGAGGAGAGAGCTATGATGTGCAAGGAGGACTGAGCTAGGGAACTGGCTCTTTTGAAGAAGTAAAATTTGCTAGCAAGCGCAGAGGCACATTGCAAGTTATTAAAAAATAGTTTATGGAGAGGATGAACACTGCAAATAAGGATTTTTGTACTCCCCATAAAATTCCTTTCCTTGGAGTCCATTGAGGGACATCTTCAGGTTATACTGCCACCTACAGTAGGACTGGACACTGCCAAAAAAAAAAAAAACCCACTATAGACCAGACCACGATAACCGTGCCTACTACCAGCATGCCTCAGTTTTGTACCAAAGCAATTCTGGGAGCATGACCATAAACACAGTGCAGTAGGACCTGTGTCCCTTAGTTAATTCCAAAAAAAAAAGGATTTTTCTTGTGTAGAAAAATCCCATTCTCTTTCTCATCCATTTAGGGGCACAAGTCGTCTATAACCTTGGGACATCCAAAAGAAGTCCAACTAAGGGGTGGGACAAGCAGCATCCAATCACCAATTGTTCCAGGAAAAAAAACAAACAGAAAATCTAGGCTAGCCTGCAGTTCAAAGAGCCTTAAGCCCAAAGCTGGCATCAGATGATGCCGAAACATTTACCTGGTAGAACTTACAAAATGTAATGTAGGAACAGAAGACCAGGTGGCAGCCCTGCAAATCTGTAAAATATTTCCTTGATGTCATAAAGTCCAAGAAGCACACACAGATCTAGTAGAGTGTGACTTGAGAATAAAAGGTGAAACTCCATGCTTGAGACCATACACTTAGTGATGGCCTGCTTGAGCCACTTAGAGATGGTGGAAAGAGAAGCTGGTGCATCTTTCCAGAATCCATCTAGGATGACAAAAAGCAATCTATCCATTCAGTCGTATCCGACCCTTGGCGATTGCATGGACTGCCACTCGTAAGCGACTTTTTCCATGAATTCTCTTAGCAATTATTTTACAGGGCAGGTTCCCAGGTCTTTCCCCAACCCCTGCCATGCAGTAGATCCCGCATGGCCAGGGATGAAATTAGGATAATTTAGACAGGAGCCAATTAACCTACCAGCATGTCTTTGGAGTGTAGGAGGAAACCGGAGTACCCGGAGGAAACCCACGCAAGCACAGGGAGAACATGCAAACTCCATGCAGGAAGCGCCATGGTTGGGAATCAAACCCATTACCCATTTACTGCATGGCAGACGTGCTAACCACTAAGCCACTGTGCCGCCCAAAAAAAAGCACTCACTCTTCCTTAAAGAAGCAGTGACTGAGACATATATTATCACTGCCTGAACCACATTCACACATTGGATGGAAATTTCCTTTTGGTGAACTGGAAGCACACAGAGGGATGGAAGAACAATGTCCTATGCTGGTGAGAGGCAGAAGCTAACTTACGCAAGAAGGGCAAGGCCACCAGTTCAGACACTTGCTTAGCAAAGATAATAGGCACAAGGAAAGCTATCATGTGGGAGAGAAAGTAGAGAGAGGAATGTTGAAAGCCAAAAACTATTCCAGACCCAGCTGTCAGAGAGAGGGTTCGACCCACAGAGAAGCGCTTGGGGAGGAAGTCCAGAGAATCACACCAAGTGAAGTATGCCTTCCATGTTCATTGACAGATGTTGCAGAATGTAGCCTTCCTAGCTTTTAGCATTGCAGGAAATTCAGAAATGCCCATCCTTAGAAACCTGGGCTTCAAAAGTCATGCCATTAAAACCATAACTTGAGCAGTATGGCAAACCGGACCTTGGGAGAGACAATTCTCACAATCTGACCAGTCTGGGGCAATGAGAATCACTGGAGAGACGATTCTCACAATCTGACCAGTCTGGGGCAATGAGAATCACTAGAGCATCTTGACCCTGCAAAGCAAATGATAAAGAAGATTCAAGAGAAAAAAAAAAGTCATAGACCAGGGTGTGTGGATACTATAGAGCAAGTAAAGCATGCACTGCATTCCCCAGAGGATACTGGTACCTGAAGACCAACCTGCCCAGTTTGTTATTGAACCTGGAGGTTCACATCTGGCATCTCCCACTTGAGACACAAGTCCTGGAACACTTCATGGTGTAGAGAACCACTCCCTTGGATCCAGGAGCTGCTATAGAGGAAATCTGCCTGCAACTGGTCTACACCTGAAATGCACATGACTGTCAAGGCTGAATTTTGATGATCTGCATAATTCCTCAAAGAACAGGGTCTGATCTACCTCTCGTGCCAAAGCAACAAGTTTTGATCCTCCCTGATGACTGATATTTTCGTATTGGATGACCCTCAAGTAAGATGGTAAGTTGATGCAGACAGGAAAATTTGACCTTGACTAGGAGATAAGACTCTGATGATGAGAAAGTCCCCTTTAATAACAGGGTACCCAGGACTCCTCCCAAGCCTGACACAGGCTGGCATCCTTTGCGGGAATCCTCCAAAAAACACAGGAAAGAAGAGCATTCAACTCCAGAATCGGATTCCTGAAAAACCAAGCCAGAGTCAACCAACCATTCTGTCCAGAACCTGGATCAACTTTTCTAACAATATTAAAATGTTCCAATGTATAGGTCGGGAGTTAAATTGGGCAAGACCATTAGACATAGGGTGCTCATGCAGAGCAGAGAGTCAGATGAAATCTGGACAGAAGACACCAAACCTGAGATTGGAGAGTCTGAACGTTCTCCTATGGAAGAACACTCTGGCCGGAGCTGTGTCCAGAACTAGATACTTCAATGGATGAGTCTATTGCAGCAATTATTCCTGACAGTTCAGGATCCATCCAAACCACTGTAGGGACTGGACAGTTAAAAACGTATCTATATATACGCAGCTGAAAATAGTGTTATTGGCATTTTGCCAATAGGAAAAAATGTGCTGATAATGGCCACTGAAAAAACACGATTTTTCCACGAATTTACTTGTGATTTTGTCACGTTTTACCCGATTTTACCTGTGATTTAACCTACAACTTTACCCAGGATTTTGACATGTTTTTACTGGTGATTTTAGCCGCGATATTACCACATTTAGGGTGCGGGTTTTTATAGATCATGTGACTCAAAAATTGCCACGATTCTACCTGTGATTTGAAAACACGCTGTGAAAATGCGAACACACGATCGCGTGTTCAGGTACCATTAATTTCAATGGCGCATGAAAACACATACGTTTTTTGCTGTGATCGTGACCCATTTTTCTGCATGACAAACGTGCCGCAATCGCGCAAGCAAAATCACGGGACGTGCAATGCAAAGATGGTCAGAACCTTTTTTGGGCGTCACGTGTCCCACAATTTTGTGTGCACAAATGCGGCCTATTTGTACTCCGATCGCAGCAAAGACGAAACACGGTTTCAGGTCCCATTGAAACGAATGGTACCTGAATATATGATCATGCGTTTTTACGGTATGTTTTCAAATCGCAGTGATTCTGCCCACAATTTGAAACACCCCAGTGTGAATGGAGCCTTATATCCCAGTGCTTTGTTTCTGTTCTGTTGTGGCCGGGGATGTGATCACATTAAAGAAGTATTCTAATATTTCATTCCAGCAGACAACAGTGGATAAACAATCTATTAACACCCCGTTCACATCGGGTGCGACTTGCCATGTGATTTGCATGCTATGCGACTTGCAAATCGCATGCCAAGTCATACCCTACTGTCCACAATTACAGTGGTCATATCGGTGCAGTCTGACTTGGTCGGAGCCCAACTTATTTCTAAAATAGTACAAGCACTACTTTTGGTGTGATTTGCTTAGACAGGTTACTCTTTAGCTCAGCAGAGATGAAGAAGACATCCAAACTCCTAGGGCACTAGATAAGGACTGAAGTATGCTGGTAGTAGAAGGGATTAGTCTGGGCTGGCCTACAGTATTTTTGTTTGCCAGTGTCCAATCTTTACGTAGGTGGCAGTATAACCTGAAGGTTATAGACTTGCTGTGTCCCTTAATGAATGAAAAATTTACTTTATTTTTGTGTTTTTATCTTTAATTTTTTAAATTGGTGAAAGGGTCTCTAATACTTTTCGTAGTAAAGATGAACAAGCAAACAGCACAATGCAGTCAATTTCTTAACGGTCTACTTTTTTTCTGAGCCAATCAAAAAGCCTAAAATCCAGAAGTTTCACAGCAATTTTCATAATGTTAAGGAGTGGTAGGTTTTCTTTAAAAAAGTGCCCATACAATGCCAGGGGTAAATAGGGAATATTCTTATTGTTAGGCCTGGTTGCCTGTTTAACCCTTCTGAACTTCTTTTCTCCTAACAGGAGAAAAGCTGCTTAAAAATAGAGCCAAAGACATGTACTGCACATGCGTTTAGGCATGTCATGCATTTGGGCGCTCATGAGTCCTACTGGCCAGAATAATTTTTTCTAGCACTTGCATTGCATTGACACCCAAATGCTAGACATGCCTAGCGTTTCTTCTTCTCTTCAGCTCCTCTCCTGAACATGCCCATCATGTTTTTTTTCAGCCTGTAATGTTCCTCTTCTAATAGGCCTGTAAATGACTGTGTGTGCATGGACACATAGGCTTACAAAGAGGCGCTTTTATAAGCTGAAAAAAGAAAAACCTGTAAAAGTGGAATTTTTTAAGCCTAGTTTGCATGACTGTCAGTGTTTAATGCTGTCTGTGCCCCTGTTAGGTGGATTCACCCTCTCTGTTTGTCCTGTTTACCATTATCATTGAAAGCAAAAGGAAAAGAAAATCCTAAATTTTGGGTAGTCCCCAGAACAGTAATACAGTAGAGGGGAAATCTTTCAATGGGGACGCTAATTCTGGAGACCTGAGGGTCCCCAAGGGATTCCCCTAATTTGCAGGAATGTTCTCTCACTTACTGTTTGGATATGGAACAGGAAGTGAAGGTAAATGTACACAATAGAACACAGATAGCAGAAACCTCTCCCTTGCTCTATCCAAAATAAAAAAAAAAGTTTTGCCTATAGTTGCATTTTAAGGAAGCAGCTGTAAGCTGTTGTGGAGCACCCTGGAGACTTGATTGATGACCACTCTAGTTATCAATCAAGATTTCTGCATGATTAACTCTTTCACTGCCACAGCAATGCAGTAAAGAGGGGAACAAACTTGTGGCTGTGTTTATTTTCGTTTGTGCTGCAGTTTGTTTAGTTTACTGTAGAAATGAGCTTGGTGGCTATACAGCCATCCAATCACTTTTACATGTTTGAGGAGATCATTGCCCTACCACCACCACCAACCATGAATTACAGCCATTGGTTTTTAAATTGCCCAATTTCCAAATATCCAAAATATACACACTTATTGACCAACCATACATTGCTAGTGTTTGTATTAAAACATTTACAAATTTGCAGGTCTCTATGCTTGAGAAACAAATAAATTTCACTTATATTTTTAAATTATTCCTGGAGGTTTACATTGCCTTGTATACTTATACTTAGGTTAGTATGTGCTGCTTATACAACATATTCTATGTTTCATCTATAGTCATTCTCTTCTTATTTTGATTATTATTTGCTTTCCACAACCTCCTTTTATTTCAATGTAATGGTCAGTGAATACAGTACCTTGAAATGATCCACATTTTGTCATATTATAACCAAAACGTAATGTATTTTATTGGGATTTTATGTGACAGACCAACAGAAAGTAGCACATAATTGTGTAGCGGAAGGAAAATGATAAATGGTATTTAAATTTTTTTTTACAAATAAATATCTGAAAAATGATGGCGTGCATTTGTATTCAGCCTCCCTGAGTCAATACTTTGTAGAACCACCTTGCGCTGAAATTACAGCTGCAAGTCTTTTTGGGTATGTCTCTACCAGTTTTTCACATCTAGAGTGAAATTTGTGCTCATTCTTCTTTGCAAAATAGCTCAAGCTCTGTTACATTGGACGGACAGTGTCTGTGAACAGCAATTTTCAAGTCTTGCCACAGATTCTCAATTGGATTTAGGTCTTGACTTTGACTGGGCTATTCTAACACATGGATATGCTTTGAACTAAACCATTCCATTGTAGCTCTGGCTGTATGTTTAGGGTTGTTGTCCTGCTGGAAGGTGAACCTCCGCCCCAGTCAAGTCTTTTGCAGACCCCAACAGGTTTTCTTCTAAGATTTCCCTGTACTTGGCTCCATCCATCTTCCCATCAAAACTCTGACAAGCTTCTCTGTCCCTACTAAAGAAAAGCACGGTGGGGATGGTGTGTTCAGGATGATCTGCAGTGTTAGTTTTCTGCCACACATAGCATTTTGCTTTTAGGCCAAAAAGTTACATTTTGGTCTCAACTGACAAGAGCACCTTCTTCCAGGTTTGCTGTGTACCACACATGGCTTCTCGCAAACGGGACTTTTTATGTCTTTCTTTCAAGAATGGCTTATTTCTTGCCACTCTTCCATAAAGGCCAGATTTGTGGAGTGCATGACTAATAGTTGTCCTGTTGATAGATTTTCCCACCTGAGCTGTGGATCTCTGCAGCTCCTCCAGAGTTACCATGGGCCTCTTGGCTGCTTCTCTGATTAATGCTCTCCTGGCCCGGCCTGTCAGGTGGTTCAAAGTTTGGGATATTTTTTCATAACCTAACCCTGCTTTAAACATCTCCAAAACTTTATCCCTGACCTTTCTGCTGTGTTCCTTGGCCTTCATGATGCTGTTTGTTCTCTACTGTTCTCTGACAAACCTCTAAGGGCTTCACAGAACAGCTATATTTATACTGAGATTAAATTACACACAGGTGGACTCTATTTACTAATTAGGTGACTTCTGAAGGCAATTGGTTCCACTAGATTTTACTTAGGAGTATCAGAGTAAAGCTGGCCGAACACAAATGCACACCACACTTTTCAGATATTTGTAAAACATTTTAAAAACCATTTATCATTTTCCTTCCACTTCACAAATATGGTCTATCACATAAAATCCCAATAAAATACATTTACGTTCTTGGTTGTAACATGACAAAATGTGGAAAATTTCAAGGGGTATGAATACTTTTTTCAAGGCACTATGTGTTTCATATGTTGATGCACGTTGAATGAAAAAAACGGAAATTTACAGTTGCATTCAAATTCTTGAGCTCTCAAAGAAGGCACTATGCAGATGACTCATTCACTGCCCTGGGTCTTGACAAAAGGAATCCTTTTAACTGTACAAATAATGGGGAATTTCTTTTTCTCTGCAGCCCCACATATTCATTTCTGTCATTACTTTTGCTTTCCCTCTTGATCACTCCAATTTGTCCCTACTGATTTTTTACCTGCTTCTTTGGAACCTATAATTTTCTTTTTTAGCATGCTTTGCTTGGTACTTTATGGACCTTTGTTGACCGTATGTTTTTTTTTTTTTTCCCAAACAGGATTTGCAACCCTATACAACTCTATGGGAATACAAAACCTACTTGAAACAGGTCAAGGGCTATCTGAAGGTGGTCCACTACATCTGTCAATGAAGATTGCTGTGATATACCGGCCTCCTGGATCCATACCCCGCTTCCTAGACGACTTCTCCTCCTGGCTACCCTTCTTCCTCTCCTCTGAGCTACCCACCATAATTCTTGGGGATTTCAACATCCCTGTCAACCTCGACAACCCGGACACAGCCCGTCTCCTCCACCTAACCTCCTCCTTTGCACTTGCACAGTGCATACAATCCACCACCCACTCCGACGGAAATATCCTTGATCTTGTCTTCTCCAACCGATGCGCTCCCCACAACCTCACTAACACCCCCTTCCCTCTCTCTGACCACAACCTGATAACCTTCTCTATCTCCTCGTCCTCCAACGCCTACCCCTCCAAATGTCACACTACTACCAGCCGTAACCTCCGCAACCTTAATCCTGCCTCCCTCCACTCTGCAGCTGATCAACTCCACGACCGCATCCTCCCCCTGTCCTGCCCCGACTTGGCTTTGACCGCCTACAACAACGCGCTCTCAACAGCCCTTGACTCACTAGCGCCTTTAACCACACGCAACATCAGACCCCGACCGCTCCAGCCCTGGCAGACTGATCACACCAAAACCCTCAAACGACAAAGTCGTGCCCTGGAGCGACTATGGCGCAAAACCAAATCCAAACAAGCCTTCACCCGCTACAAATCTGCCTTTCGCACCTACACCTCCTCCCTCCATGCTGCCAAACAGGCCTACTTCTTGACCCTCATCAAGGCCCTCTCCTCCAATCCTCGCCGACTCTTCTCTGCCTTCAACTCTCTACTCTCTCCACCCCCACCTCCACCCAGCACCTCACTCACTGCCCTTGAGATTGCCAATCACTTCAAAAACAAAATTGACACAATTCGCAAGGACATTGCCGCAACTCACACGCCCTCTCAACCTGTCCCCTCTCACACAGCTACCCCCTTATCCCCACTCCCCCTCGACTTAACCCGCAGGGATTTCGTCGCTGCTCAAACTCTCTCCAACCCCCTTCACCCTCACTCAGCTACCCCCTCATCACCCCTCTCCCACGGCCCCACCACTGCTCTGACCTCCTCTTCCACCCCACCCTACATTCCTCATACTGAAGCTCCCCCAACACTCCGCACCTTTGACCTTACTACCATCGAGGAAGTCTCCAAGATCCTCTCTGATGCCCGCCTCACCACCTGCCCCCTCGACCCTATCCCCTCACAACTCCTACGACCTTCCTCCTCCTCCATCCTACGCTCCCTCACCCACATCTTCAATCTCTCCCTCTCCTCAGGCACTTTCCCCTCCCCTCTGAAACATGCACACATCACCCCCATACTTAAAAAGCCCTCCCTGGACCCCAATGACCCGAACAACCTCAGACCCATCTCCCTGCTCCCATTTACATCTAAGCTCCTCGAGCGCCTAGTCTACACCCGCCTATGCTCTCACCTCAACGACAACAACCTCCTCGATCCCCTACAGTCCGGCTTCCGTCCCCTACACTCCACCGAAACTGCCTTACTCAAACTCTCCAACGACCTGCTAGCCGCCAAAGCTAATGGCCACTATTCAGTGCTCCTACTCCTTGACCTCTCTGCGGCCTTCGACACAGTCGACCACCCCCTCCTCCTCAAAAAACTACACTCCCTCGGCCTCAGAGATTCTGCTCTCTCCTGGCTCTCATCCTACCTGTCACAACGCTCCTTCAGCGTTACCTATAATGCTACCACCTCCCCCTCACTCCCCCTCTCTGTTGGGGTCCCTCAAGGCTCTGTCCTCGGGCCCCTTCTCTTCTCCATCTATACCTCCTCCCTTGGCCAACTCATACACTCTCACGGCTTCAACTACCACCTCTATGCCGACGACACACAAATCTATCTCTCAACCCCCCACCTCACCCCCTTGGTCTCAGCCCGAATCACACACCTACTGAGCGACATATCAGACTGGATGTCGCTCCACTTCCTTAAATTGAACCTCTCCAAAACCGAGTTTCTTGTCTTCCCCCCAGCCCGGACACCACCCCCCATTGATTTCTCCATCACATCCAACAACGCTACCATCAAACCCGCCCCGCAGGCCAGAGTACTGGGTGTCATTCTGGACTCCAACCTATCCTTCCAGCCCCAAGTCCAATCTTTAACAAACTCGTGCAGACTCCACCTCCGCAACATCGCCAAAATCCGCACGTTCCTAACCCCAGAAACCACTAAACAGCTCATCCACTCCCTCATCATATCACGACTCGACTACTGCAACTCCCTCCTCACTGGCCTGCCTCGCCGCTGGCTATCCCCTCTTCAGTCCATCCTGAACACGGCTGCCAGACTCATTCACCTTTCCAACCGCTCTGTCTCCGCCACCCCCCTCTGCCAATCCCTCCACTGGCTTCCGATTGCGCAACGGATCAAATTCAAAATCCTAACGCTGACGTACAAAGCTGTCCACCATACTGCCCCGTACTACATCTCTGACCTAATATCCAAGTACCGCCCAACACGCACACTCCGCTCCTCACAAGACCTCCTTCTCTCTAGTTCCCTGGTCTCCTCCTCCCATGCCCGCCTCCAGGACTTCTCCAGGGTGTCACCCATCCTCTGGAACTCCCTGCCCCAACCCATCAGATTATCACCTACTCTCCTCTCCTTTAGGCGCACCCTGAAAACCCATCTCTTCAGGGAAGCCTACCCCACCCCCTGCTAACTTGCCGACCTCCTCCACTCTTCCAACCACTCCATCCCCCACAGCTATCTCCTCCTGTGCCACCACCCCCTCCCTCCTAGATTGTAAGCTCGAAAGAGCAGGGCCCTCGATCCCCTCATGTTTTGCATTGTATTGGTATTGTTCTGTCACATGTTCTGTCTCCCTTTGTAATGTACAGCGCTGAGCGAACTATTGGCGCTTTATAAATACTGTATAATAATAATAATAATAATTCTAAATTATCTCAGAAGCATCTCAAACTGATGCCATGAACACAAAATAAAGCCTGTTAACACAAGCCGTAAGGGCTTATTTACACATGTGGTGCCTTCCGTGGAGCAATCCACCTGCGGATCGCTCTTCAGAGGGCATTTGACAAGCGATGAAGAGGCGTTATCAGTTTGAACCCCTAAACCTCACAGTAACCTCATTACTGTTGTATGTTGCAAAGCACTGTGGCTTCTTCATATGAGCAAGGCCTAAGGTTGCATTATTTTTTTTAATGCAATTTATACAGTACTACAAATACAATTTATACTAAATGTTTGTAGCAATATATAAAGATTACGTCCAGGTCTGCCCTGCCAGGGGGACTAATTTCCATTAGTGGTAGCTGCAGTTATAGATTTTTGCCTTGTTTTACGTTGTTGCGATGAACACAACATCAAATACATATGTAAAAGGTGTCTTGTTGATTAGCATGGCTGCCATGGTGGATACATTAGGACTTTGGGGATAGTGCACAAAATGTATTTTCTAAAACCATACTCACATATTAGGGGTCCAGAGTCTCACTGTCCTGTCTTTAGCAGCTGATGCCACCAAGTGTCCTATCGGAGAAAACTGCACACTCAATACTGCCTCTTTGTGTCCAATAAACCTGAAGGCACGTGACTGAGGCTTGAAGTTCCAGATCATGACAAATGCATCTGCTGCAGAAGTTGCTACAGAAGTAAAATACAATCCATATCAGCGGAGGAAAAAGACGACAAGAAGTTTGTTTAAAGCATAACTAAAAGCCAAACTTTATTTTTAGTTTTGGATAGAGTGCAAAGGAATTAGAACTCTTTCCAGTTTTTATTGCTGCCTGTGCCCTGGTTAAGACCACCATATTTGTCTAGTTTACCATCATTAATGAAAGTGAAAGTAAAAGAAAATCCTAAATTTTGGATTGTCTTTCAATGGGGACACTAGTTCTGGTGACTCTGGGGATCCACAAGGAATTCCCATAATTTTGCAACATTTTCCTCTCACTTCCTGTTTGGCTATGGGTCTCTGCAATGGGACACAGATGGCGGAAAAAAAATCTGATAGGAGTTATAAGAACACATTGAGCTATCAAGGATGGTAAATGGTAACTTACCCCTTTTGCAGAACACATGTGCTTTGAGACAAGTATAGCAAGGTTGAAATGAATATGTCAACGGAAAACCTCTGCGAAATAAACAGTTGGAAGTGTGAGGTGATAGTGGTCACCCTAATAAAATTCTCTCAGATCAAACCCAATTTCTGCACCTTCAGACCCTAAATCAGCCCTCATTCCTGCACCTCTACCCCCCAGATCACCCCAATTCCTGCGCTCACACACTCCAGATCTGCCCCGATTCCTGCATCTTCATACAGTACCTCAGATTAGTCCAATTCCTGCACCTTCGCACCTCAATCACCCCAAATCCTGCCCCAGATTCGGCCCAATTCATATTTCTTCAGGCCTCAGAGTTCTCCAGTTTCTGCACTTTCATGCACCAGATCAATCCCAATTCCTGCACCTTCATGCACCAGACAACCCCAATTAATTTTTCTTCAGGCCTCAGATCAGCCACAATTCCCACACCTTTACACTTCAGATTAGATCCAGTTCCTGCACTCACACCTCAGATCACCCCAATTCCTGCACTGCCAGACCTCAGGTCAACTCCAATTCCTGCATCGCCAGGCCTCAGATCAGCCTCAATTCCTACACCTCCAGACCTCAAATCAGCCCAAATTCTGACACCTCCAAGCCTTAGATCAGCCCAAATTCTGACACCTCCAAGCCTTAGATCAGCCCCAATTCCTGCACCTCCAGACCTCAGAACAACCCCACTTCCGCACTTCCAAGCCTCATATCAGCTCCAACTTGTGCACCTTCACACCTCAGATCACCCCAATCCCTGCACCTTTACACCCCAGATCATCCCAATTCCTGCCCCTTCCCACCTCAGATCAGTCCCAATTTCTGCACCTTCACACCTCAGGTTACCCCTATTTGTGCACCTCCGGACCTCAGGTTACCCCAGTTCCTGCATTTTTACAACTCAGATCAGCCCCCATTTCTGTTCCTTCAGGCCTCAGGTTAGCCCCAATTCCTGCAGTTTCCCACCTCAGATCACACAAATTACCTGCATTTTTACACCTCTGATCATCTCCAATTCCTGCACCCTTACAGCTCAAATCACCCCAATTCCTGCACCTTCACACTTCAGCTCACCCCAGATTCTGCACCTTCACACCTCAGATCAGCCCTCAATCTCTGCTCCTCCAGACCACAGATCAGCCCCAATTCCTGCAAATTCACACCCCATTCTCCAGCGACAATTCCTGTGCTTTCAGGCATCAGATCAGTCCCAGTTCCTGCTCCTTTAAGCCGCAGATAAGCCCCAATTCTTGAACCCCCAGAACTCTGATCACCATTCCTGCACTTTCACACCTCAGAACACCCCTAGTTTCTGCACCTCCATACCCCAGATCAGTCCCAATTCCTGCACCTTCAAACCTCAGATCAGCCCCAATTCCTGCATCTTCACACCTCACATCAGCCCCAATTTCTGCTCCTTCAGGCCTCAGATTAGCCCCAATTCCTGCACCTTCCGGCATAAATGGACTAAGCCGTTTCCAGAAAAATGCTACAGAAATGAACACTAGCCAATGCTCCAGTCAACACAGCACCACCTGTACCATGCAATTGGAGAATTGAGTCCCAATTCCTTAAGTTGCTAATTCCTTATTCTAAGGCTGTAGTTACCAATATCTGTTCTGAAGTTGTAGTTACAATTAGAAGTTCTAAAGTAGTAGTTACCAACCCTTGTTTTAAAGTAGTAGTTACCAACCCTTGTTTTAAAGTAGTAGTTCCTTCTATTTGGACGCCATGGTGAATAGCAGTGGCAGGAATTCCTGGTGCTGTTTTTGACACCTGTGAACTGCTAGCTGCAGCCTGTACAGTACACTTTTATGACAAGCTGCCAGTAGCCGTAGTGATTAGTGGCTGTTCACACTACATTACTTGTGGCGATCGCTGCTGAATGCACACAAAGTGTGTGTTCAGCAGCCATCAGCGCAGGTAATCACTGGCTGTGAACAATCACGAATAGCTACAGCACCCAGTAACCTGTCATTGTAGTGTACTGTACGGGCTTGGCAGCTGCAGCTAACTGCTCACTGGTGCCAAAAATAGCAGCAGGAATCAGATAAATACCCATGTGAATGAAGTCTAAATTAGTTCTTCCCAACAGCTGTTATGTCAGACGAGCCTTTAAAACCCTTCTTCCTCCACATTAATCCTCCTTTGCATTGAGTTACTCATAAAAGATGGCTGTGGAAGGGATTAATAGCCATTTTGAATATAAACCTCTCTGGCTATATCCCCTCCAAGCTGAGCTAGGTGCATGGATGGTGAGGGAGAGAAAAGTTCAGAGGGAGGGTAGGTACACCGATGGTAAAAGCCTGACAATGAGCTTGCTCAGGCTAAAGAAGTGCTGCACCACAGAGGAGGAAAAATACTGAATATAATTAATCTTCCAAAGTGAGAACAAGCAGCCTGGGGAATCCGACTTGACAGAGCTTCAGTGTGAAGAGAGCAATGCAGGAACCAACACCAGCGGGAATAGAGGTGGGCAGTCACCAGCCGCGCTGCTTCTTCAGTATGCAGCTGCTGGCCAACTTGTTTGGGAGGTGGGTCTCCAGGACTGGCCTTGGGTGCCATCCTTGATGCTGTCAAGTGTCACCTCTGGCACTAGTGCTGGAGGCTGCCTACCCCTGCCTCAGTCAGTCATTTTATATACAGTTACTGTATGTGCCAACAAATCCATTATATGAGTCGTTACCTAAAATATCAACACAACTTCTCAAACCTGCATACATTTTTGCTAAAAAGATTTCTCATTAATAAAAAAAGATGTACTATTTTCACAATTCCATTTGAGGTTACTCTAATGTTAATGATATACTGTATATGTAGAGATATAATGCCAAGATGAACATCAGCAATTTTGTAAATGATTGAAAGTAGACATCAGCGTTTTTGCTCACCTCAAAATGTTACAGTGAAGTATTTCTAAAATGTTATAGTTATATAGTAATTTTCTGCATTAAAAATATTTTTTTCTATTCAATTTATCAAATTCTACAGACATACCTGCACTAAATTTTACTTTAAAATGGAAGTCAAAGCCCCAGAATGAAGACAAAATTCAGCAGGACAACCCCCCTTACATGCTGTACAAACCATTATGCTTGAGTGACCCTGAAACATGGCCTCCTAGGGCTTGGTCACATTTGCAGCTGATGTTGTCACTGATCACTTTTCAGAGGGCATTTGACAGGTGGTGAAGACCCAAAATGTCGACCCACCATGCCACAACCATGTGCATTGCAAACAGTTGTGGCATGTCCCCATTTACTTGAATAGGTCATGTTCAGCTGTGGAAATACCTCCCGAATGTGACACTCCATTCAATTTTGCATATGTCTGTGACATATGTACAGCCCCGAGTGACTGCATTTCTGTGTTTACGCAGGTGGCAAAACTGTGGTTTAACCTCCTGCTTTTACCGCTCCATGGCCGTCCATGTGTACAAGCTCTTAGGGGTATATTTATAATGCAGTTAATCTGACATTTTCTGCAGGTGAATATTTCTGGTGCATATATTTTAAATGACATTTACTACACGTGAATGCTTGTAAGTCACTTTCATGGCTTTAGAAACATGACTTGACATGTAGCCGCCTAAACTATTCTCTAGGTGCACTGGCAGTGCCAGGCCATTCAATTACAAACTCTGTTCTGATAAAATACAGTGGGTATAGAAAAGAATCATCCCCCTTTAAAATAATCATATGTTGTTGCTTTGCAGCCTAAAATGAAGACACAGTTTTTATTTTTCCAGCTGTATTTACTCTTTTGTATTTACTTATAACATCCGAAAGATACGACAACACGTCAGGAAAAATTCAAACACAGAATCACTGAGTTGGAAAAAGGATCACCCCTTGTTTCAGTACTTTGTTGAACCACCTCTTGCTTTAATTACACCCTTTAGTCTGTTGGGATATGCCTCTACTAACTTTGCACATCTAGACTTTGCAATATTTGCCCACTCTTCTTTGCAGAGCTACTCAAGTTCAGATAAATTTGACGATCGTTTGTGGACTGCAGCCTTCAAGTCATTCCACAGATCTTCAATGAGGTTTAAGTCTGGGCTCTGACTAAGCCATGCAATTACATTCTCCCTTTTCTTCTTCAACCACTGTGTGGTCATTTTTGCTGTGCGGTTAGGATTTTCCTGAAGAATTTGACGGTATTTTGTCCCACCCACTTTTCCTCCTATTTGAACAGGTTCTCCAGTAACTGCTGCAGAGAAACACCCCCATAACAGGATATTACCACCTCCATGCTTTACTGTAGGGATGGTGTTATTTGGATGGTGAGCTGTATTGGATTTGCGCCAGACACATTGTTTAATGTTGAGGACAAATAATTAAACTTTAGTCTCATCTGACTATAACACTTTTTTCCATGTGGCCTCGGAATCTTCAAGGTGGGTTTTGGCAAAGTTCAGTCATGACAGCATGTGGCCTTTCTTGAGCAGTGGCTTTTTTTTTTTTTTTTTTTTACAACCCTCCCATACAAGCCACATTTGTGATATTGTTGTCACATGTACACAATGACCACTCTTTGTCAATAATTCCTACAACTGCTTCAGAGTTGCTGCAGGCCATTGGTAGCCTCTCTGATCAGTTTCCACCTGGCTCTGTCATCCAATTTGGAGCAATGTCCTGATCCAGGGAGGGTCAGTGATGTAACAAATACCTTCTACTTCCTAATAATAGGCTCCACTGTACTTCTAGAAATTGATAAAGGCTTTGAAATGCTTTTGTATCCATCTACTGACTTGTGCCCATCCACAACCTTAGCCCATAGATCTTTTGACAGTGCCTTGCCACCCATAATTAATTGTTTGCTTCAGTTGCACTATCAGGCACTGAAATGCTCCAGGAAAGCTCTGTTTTATGCTGAGCTAATCAAAATGACCACAGCTGATCACAGTTGAAAGTCAAATGGCTTTGTGTGTCATTGAGAATGTGATTAGTTACATCTGATTAAGTTTACAAGTCATTTTAGTCCTTTTTCAAACTCCATTATTCTGTTTTTGAATATATATATATATATATATATATATATATATATATATATATATATATATATACACACATACACACATACACATACATACATATACATGTATATATATAAAAAAAAAACTGACATGTTGGTGTTATATCTTTCACTTGGATGTTATAAGTTGCACTGAGTAAATACAGCTGGATAAAACAAAAGCAGTGTTGGTCTTCCTTTCAGGCTGCAAAGCAACAAAATGTGATTATTTTAAAGGGGGGTGATTCTTTTCTATACCCACTGTATGTCACCCTACGGTCCACTTTAAACGACAAAAATTTAGAGAGGCTGTGTACACCTCTTTGAGATAACAGTTATGAGCTGCAACAAACCGAGAACTGCACACATCATGAAACGACCATCAAAGTCTATTGTACTCTGATGCTGCTTGTAAGAGCGGTACAGACCATGAAATGATTAAAAAAATATTTAAGGCTTCATTCACACAACTGTAAAAAAAAATGCATATAAAGTGTTTTAGTGGTTTTTTTACCACTAGCCTACAGGGCACTTATTCCCCCTTCCTGCCCAGGCCAATTTCCAGCTTTCAGCGCTGTCACACTTTAAACGACAATTGCGCGGTCATGCAACACTGTACCCATATGACATTTTTATCATTTTTTTTTTTTAGACAGATAGAGCTTTATTTTGGTGGTATTTAATCACCTCTGGGATTTTTATTTTTTCTTAAACCAAAAACCACTGAAAATTTTGAAAAAAAAAAAAGCTTTTTCTTAGTTTTTGCTATACAATTTTGTAAATAAGTGATTTTTCTCCTTCACTGATGTGCGCTAATGAGGCTGCTGTGATGGGCACTGATAGGCTTCACTGATGGACACTGATAAGTGGCACTGATGGGCATTGACAGGCATCACTGATGGGCACTGAAAGGCAGCACTGATACATGACACTGATAGGCGGCACTGACTGGCACTGATAGGCAACATTGAAAGGCAGCTCAGATGGGCACTGATATGTGGCATTGATGTGCACTGATATGTGGCACTGATGAGCACTGACTGCTGGCACCGATGGACACTGACAGGTGGCGCTGCTGGGGCTACACAGATCATCAGGGCACACTGATCATCAGTGCTCTGATGATCTGTGTACATGTCCCCTCCGCAGAAAGCCGATTACCGGCTCTCCTCGCCTCTCGAGCTGTCAGCGTGACAGCTCGAGAGGAGAGAAATGCCGATAACCGGCATTTCCGTGTTTACATGTGATCAGCTGTGATTGGACACAGCTGATCACATGACCGAGCCGACATCTTCGGTTCTTTCCGTGATCCGCTGTGTCCGAGGGACACAGTGCACCGCCGATCGCCATGCGCTCCCTGAGCCGCGCAAGCACGGTGAGAATGGAAGGAAATCATATAACGTCCTATCAGAACGAGAGAACCACCTTGCGCCCATCATTGTACTATATGGCAGGCGGAAGGTGGTTAATAAAGGATCTGAATGCAGTGGTATTGTTTTCAATAGAGCCATTAACACAGCTGCGTAAACATGAGCTGTTTTCAGATCTGTAACAGAGAATCCAAAAATCTGCATCTGAGAAAACGCACTTTAAGAACTTCCGCATATAAACGCATGTGTATGCATTTGTAAGCGTGTAAATCAAGTCTTAAAGAGGAAAAATAAATTGTCATAAAAGCAAATGATGTATATATACGTGCCTTTAAGTGTTTAGAGGATATGTTCACCTTTGGGAACACGTTACACCCATTTTTAGGGTGGAAAATATAACATGTTCCCATAGCTGCAGCCGCGCCCGCCGCCCCCCCTCCCGACAGATCGTACGGGGAGAAGTCTCCCCGTACTGTCAGATTTGAAAGCAGCATGGCCATGCGGGGTTCCACCCATATGTCCGCATCACTCATTCACAGAGTTCTGTGAATGAGTGCCTACAAGTTCCGGCAACCTTAGTGGCTGTGGGCTTGTAGTTTCCAATGAACTACCACAGCACTGTGGAGCACCGTGGTAGTTCACTGAAGCTTCCTGTCAGTACACCTGCTTGTTCGTACACCCCGTACGGCAAGCAGATACTCTGACAGGTCTGCAGGAGACCTGCATGGCATCAGCCATCTACTGATCGTTGGTGCAATGCTTTCCAAGCTCCTGCAGACAAAAATAATAATTGCATATTTTATTTATCTGCAAAACAATGTTGAGTTATTACTTTTGTCTAAAAGGTGAACTTATCCTTTAAATGCATCTATACACAAGTATTCTACTGATCATTACACAGGAATTTTTCTCCTAGACAACACATGTATAATAACATCAGCAAAGGTTTTATGGCCGTGTGAATGAGGCCTAAGACCTTATATAACAGAGTGACTAGTAGTACACAGGAACTTATAAAATACTTAAAATAGTAAGTGATGGGTCAGTTGACCAATACAAACATGCAGAAATCACTAGTTAATTTTCTGCAATATCATAATTTTTGGGTTATTCATCCTGTGCTGTAAGGTCATTTCACATATCACAGTTCATGTAACATCTATGTTTCCATCACTTTGTCTATACAATTGTGGTTTAAATCACACTTTTATTATAGCAATCAAATTTGCAGACTCCTGCCAGTGAAATATGATCTACATTTACAATATATGGGATCATAAAAAATACCAAGTTGTTTGTTGTCTGGACTAAAGTCAATGGATGTGACTGCATCTTTATGTCCTCTGAAATGCTGCTCCAGAGCTGGATCTTCCTGGTGAAAAAAATACAATATTGGTATCTGTGCACTAGAATACTAGTATTAAATATATGAGCTATAAAAGATGGGCTGCTGGAAAGATTCCTCTACACAGGTTAATTATAGGACAGAACAACTGCTAATTCATACTCCCCCCCCCCCCCCCCCCCCCCTTTAGGAACATATTTATAAAGCAGTGAATGTGACATTTACACTGCAGGTGTTCTGATATATATGTTTTAGATTACATTGATTAATTCACCTGCAGCATATGTTTGTTGAATATCACATTCACTTCTTTATGAATATTCCTTGAAGTGTATGTACAGCAGTTTAGACATTAATAGTTATGTGTTGAGTTATTTTGAGGGGACAGCAAATTTACACTGTTATACAAGCTGTACACTCACTACTTTACATTGTAGCAAAGTGTCATTTCTTCAGTGTTGTCACATGAAAAGATAGAATAAAATATATATTAAAATGTGAGGGGTGTACTTACTTCTGTGAGATACTGTATATCCCAACGTTTTCTTAACAGTATAACCAGAATGAAGAGGGATTAGAACTTCTGCCAGGTTTTTTTTGCGGTCTGTGTCCTTTGTAGATTCACCCCAGATATGTGTCATGTTTACCGCTATCTCCAAACGTGAAAGTAAAAGAAAATCCTCAATTTTGGGGTTGTCCCCAGAACAAGAATAAAGAAGAAATCATCCAAACGGTAAATTCGTTCTGGAGACACTGGTAACAACTCACTTTGGAAAAATTTCCTCTTACTTCCTGTTTTGGCTATAGAACAGGAAGTGAAAGGAAATGTTCTCAATGGGACAATAGTGGCAATAAATAAATGACAGGAGTTAAATTCTTCCCTTACTTTATCCAAAAAAACAAAATAAAGTTTGCCTTTAGTTCTCCTTTAAGCTTTGGATGGAGTAGAAAAGGATCAAATCTCATATCAGGTTATTTTTTGCCACTGGTGTCCCACTAGGGAGATTTCTTTTCACTTCCTATCCAAGAGATGCAACAGGAAGTTAGAGAAATAAGGGATAGTCCTGTCTTATACAGTTGTCACTGTAACATTTTACCCTATTGGATGATAAAAAAAGACAGTGACACCCTGCCCTTGCAGATCAAAATGACACCAGCTCAGCCGAAGTTTTGCATTATAGCTGTTGTTGTAAAATGAACACATTCCTACTCATGCTGTCATTGTGTTTTTAGTTCTTCTGCACTCAACCCTTTCCCTGCCTTCTGTTCAGTTGGAGACTCCAAAATCCAAATGTTACAGATTAGGACAAGTTAGCAGCAACGGCTTAGGGACCTTTTTGACAAGCATGTACAGTGGATATAAAAAGTCTACACACCCCTGTTAAAATGTCAGGTTTCTGTGATGTAAAAAAATTAAATAAAGATAAATTTGAGAACTTTTTTCACCTTTAATGTAACCTATAAACTGTACAACTCCGTTGAACAACAAACTGAAATCTTTTAGGTGGAGGGAAGTAAAAATAAAAAATTAAAATAATAAGATTGCATAAGTGTGCACACCCTTAAACTAATACTTTGTTGAAGCACCTTTTGATTTGATTCCAGCACTCAGTCTTTTTGGGTATAAGTCTATCAGCATGGCACATCTTAACTTGGCAATATTTGCCCACTCTTCCTTGCAAAAACACTCCAAATCTGTAAGATTGTGAGGGCATTTCCTGTGCACAGCCCTCTTCAGATCACCCCACAGATTTTCAATCGGATTCAGGTCTGGGCTCTGGCTGGGCCATTCCAAAACTTTAATCTTTAACAGACACAAGTTTACATCTGGCCACCCATAGATCTGATATAGGAGCTACAAGCTTCAGTTTTGGAATGGAGCTGGAACACTAGTGGATAAAAGTGACATCCATCCAGTTCTTCTCCGATTCCGAGGTGGATCTGTTCATGAACCTAGATTGTAAGAAGGGCCCTCCTAACCCTCTTGGATTGAACTGTATTGTTGCTGTATTGTCTCCCTTTATATTGTAAAGTGCAGAGCAAACTGTTGGCACTATATAAATCCTGTATAATAATAATATATAGATATATACCTCTTATATTGTAAGCTCCAAGGAGCAGGGCCCTCCTATCCCTCTTGTATTGAACTGTATTGTTGCTGTATTGTCTCCCGTTATATTGTAAAGCGCTGAGCAAACTGTTGGCGCTATATAAATCTTGTATAATAATAATATATAGATATATACCTCTTAGATTGTAAGCTCCAAGGAGCAGGGCCCTCCTATCCCTCTTGTATTGAACTGTATTGTTGCTGTATTGTCTCCCTTTATATTGTAAAGTGCAGAGCAAACTGTTGGCACTATATAAATCCTGTATAATAATAATATATAGATATATACCTCTTATATTGTAAGCTCCAAGGAGCAGGGCCCTCCTATCCCTCTTGTATTGAACTGTATTGTTGCTGTATTGTCTCCTGTTATATTGTAAAGTGCTGAGCAAACTGTTGGCGCTATATAAATCCTGTATAATAATAATATATAGATATATACCTCTTAGATTGTAAGCTCCAAGGAGCAGGGCCCTCCTATCCCTCTTGTATTGAACTGTATTGTTGCTGTATTGTCTCCCGTTATATTGTAAAGCGCTGAGCAAACTGTTGGCGCTATATAAATCCTGTATAATAATAATATATAGATATATACCTCTTATATTGTAAGCTCCAAGGAGCAGGGCCCTCCTATCCCTCTTGTATTGAACTGTATTGTTGCTGTATTGTCTCCTGTTATATTGTAAAGTGCTGAGCAAACTGTTGGTGCTATATAAATCCTGTATAATAATAATATATAGATATATACCTCTTAGATTGTAAGCTCCAAGGAGCAGGGCCCTCCTATCCCTCTTGTATTGAACTGTATTGTCGCCCGTTATAAAGTGCTGAGCAAACCTTTGGCGTTATATAAATCATATATAATAATAATGAATCGCCTGCTGAACGCACTGTCCAGATGTGCCTAACAGATCCCATTTTAGAGCAAACCCCAGAAGAACCTGAGACCACTCAGTGCTCCTAATATCATAGCACTAGGTAGGGCCACTGCCACCCAGCTAGTCTACATACACCGAATCCAGTGTATGAAGAGCACTGCCAGCCACCAACTGTACATAGGAGTCCTTTGAAGGCACCAGGTCACCGGTACATTGTCCGGGCAGTGCACAGAAAAGCAGTCCTATGACACACTACAGGTTTATCTCATACGAATACACAGCTCCTCCAGGAGAAAATCGCCATATTATGTCTGGGGGCTGACTGACGAGGTCTCACCAGAACAGACGCCATGGAGCCCACAAGCGCCACATTCAAATCTCCGTCACAACCTTCGCGATCACATGACCGGACCTGGTGGGGATGGGGCTGCCGTTTTGCTACCACGTGTCTGCATCGAGCTAATTAGAATACGTCGGTGGGGCTGTGGTGAAAGATGTATCGCTCATTGGTCAGATTGCGTTACGGGGGCGGAGTTTATAGCGGCAGCACAGTACGGTGTAGCTGGCAAAGAGCGGGTGAGGTGGGATACCTGTGTTTGTATGGAGAGCAATTTCTGAGCGGGGAATTAAAGGGAACAATGAAGACCCCTTGACTCAGGGATTAAAGGGAACAGTGAAGACCCCTTGACTCAGGGATTAAAGGGAACAGTGAAGACCCCTTGACTCAGGGATTAAAGGGAACAGTGAAGACCCCTAGACTCAGGGATTAAAGGGAACAGTGAAGACCCCTAGACTCAGGGATAGGGATTAAAGGGAACAGTGAAGACCCCTAGACTCAGGGATTAAAGGGAACAGTGAAGACCCCTTGATTCAGGGATTAAAGGGAACAGTGAAGACCCCTTGACTCAGGGATTAAAGGGAACAGTGAAGACCCCTTGACTCGGATTAAAGGGAACAGTGAAGACCCCTAGACTCAGGGATTAAAGGGAACAGTGAAGACCCCTTGACTCAGGGATTAAAGGGAACAGTGAAGACCCCTTGACTCAGGGATTAAAGGGAACAGTGAAGACCCCTTGACTCAGGGATTAAAGGGAACAATGAAGACCCCTTGACTCAGGGATTAAAGGGAACAATGAAGACCCCTTGACTCAGGGATTAAAGGGAACAATGAAGACACCTTGACTCAGGGATTACGGAAGACTGGCATGGAACGGAAAAGGGACTCATACCATCTGAAAGCTCATTACTTCTTTACCCCACAGCTTAAAGCGGAGTTCCACCTAAAAAGAAATAAATGACAGAAGCTACAAAAACTGAAGCTGCTGACTTTTTAAAATACAACCACTTACCTGTCCTTCTGTCCTGCGATGTCCTCACCACCACTGGTTTCACTGGCTGTCTTCTCTCCCTGGCACTGGAATCTTTAGTGTGGGCACCCAGCTGTGACAGCTTGCAGCTTCACAGCCGGGTGCCCACTGCGCATGAGCGAGAAGCTCTGCGCTTTGTGAATAGCCCCATAGTCTTCTGGGACCTGTCACATGTCCCACAAGACTACAGGGAGGGAGGACGACTTCCGATCGCCCTAGGGGTAGGCAACCTGCGGCTCTCTAGCTGTTGCTGTTGTGGAACTACATTCCCATGAGGCATTGCAACATTACAAAACTGACAGTTACAGCTATGACTTGCAGAGGCATGATGGAACTTGTAGTCCTGCAACAACTGGAGAGCCACAGGTTGCCTACCCCTGGCTAGGCGATCGAAGTGGGAGCAGGTACCTGTCAAATTCGGGTACCCGCTCCCCCAAAGGTGCCAATCCTTAACGGGGAAATGGGGTACAAAGCATTAAAGCAGAACTTCCCCTTTTGGGTGGAGGTCCGCTTTAACCAATGGAGCTCTGGATGGTTCCCCTCCTTCATAACCAGATTTTTTTTTTTGTTATGCTAATTAGCACTACACTACTTTAAAGCGGTAGTAATCTGCAACATTAAAAAAAAAAACAATCCCCTGTAAGGCAATGGCATAATGTGCTAGTATGCATTGCATCCTAACACATTATAAAATACTTACCTTAGAACAAAGCCATCCAGCAGTGCGCGGACAGGGCTTCCATCTTCACCTGATCTTCCGTCTGGGTTTGCTGGCTCCAGTAGCTTGAGTGGCCAAGCCACAATGACGTCACTCCCGCTCATGCACGTGGGAGTCACGGGCCACAGCACAGCGCTCTGAAGGAACGGCATGGGTATGCCATTCCTTCAGAGCACATGCGCCAGTGACATCACCGGCTGCCAAAGGAGCGAATATCTAAACGGTGCACGTTTAGGAGATATTCATTTTACCTCCATGGAAGCTTTATTATAGGCTTGTAGGTAATAATCACCAAGGGAACTTTACTACTTGAAGTCATAATACAGTAATAGGCACTGCATACAAGTACATTATGATAGACTTACCTACAAATTAGGGATGCACTGATGCCAGTATTTCATTGGCAAGTACAAGTACCGATACTTTGCGGTGCGATTTGTGTCCATACAAAATTTATGGATGCAAATTGCACTGTAAATATTAGCATGCAATTTGAACAAGAATGCTATTCCTGTCCAAATAGCATGCAGCTTCCCCCTGCTCCTGTGTGAACCCAGGCTCGGCAGAAACCTCCCTGCTCCAATCCCATGCTGAGTGGAGAGAAGGGTGTGTGGGGATTTATCTCCTATACAGCTGAGAATATTGAGCATCTGCCTCCAACCTCTGATTGGCTGACACCCAGGTATACAGTGCATCCGGAAAGTATTCACAGCGCTTAACTTTAGCCACATTTTGTTATGTTACAGCCTTATTCCAAAATGGATTAAATTCATTGTTTTCCTCAACATTCTACAAACAATACCCCATAATGACAACGTGAAAGAAGTCCATTTTGAAACCTTTGCAAGTTATTAAAAATGAAAAAAAAAAAACATGTCCATAAGTATTCACAGCCTTTGCTCCATACTTTTTGAAGCACCTTTAGCACCAATGACATCCTCAAGTCATTTTGAGTATGATGCTACAAGCTTGGCACACCTATTTTTGGGCAATTTCTCCCATTTTTCTTTGCAGTGCCTCTCAAACTCCATCAGGTTGGATGGGGAGCGTCGGTGCAAAGCCATTTTCAGATCTCTCCAGAGATGTTTAACCACTTGCCCTCCTGAGGATTTACCCCCCTTCATGACCAGGCCATTATTTGCATTACTTTGACAATTGCGCGGTCATGCAATGTTGCAACCAAATGAAATTTACATCCTTTTTTTCCCCACGAACTGCGCTTTCTTTCGGTGGTATTTTATCGCCTGTGCGGTTTTTATTTTTTGCGCTATAAACAAAAAAAGACCGACAATTTTGGAAAAAAAAATAGTTTTGACTTTTTGCTATTAAACGTGCCCAGTAAACAAAATGTTAAAAATCACATTTCGTCATAAATTTAGGCCAAAATGTATTCTGCGACATGTCTTTGCGTTTATGTGAAAGTTATAGCGTTTACAAATGACAGTATAGATAATGGGATTTTTTTTTCTACTAGTAATGGAGGCGATCAGCGCCAATCTAAATGCAGTGGTAAAAGTGATATTTTTAGCTCATCTGTGGATGTGACTGCTCCTATCCCTCCTGCAGGTACCACTGATCATGTCATGACAGTCAACTGGATGGTATAAGCCATGGGTGCAGTGTGAGGGGAAAGTTTTCCTGTAGTCTGGGAGTGTGCTGGAGTCAATCCGTCGGCGTCTATTGACTGGAAGAGTCTGCACTGACCAGCATGGAACGCATCGGCGGAAGTGATGTCACCGGAAGAGGCGGAGGGTCAGATGGAAAGAATGCCAGGAACACAGGGAACAGGCTACGCACTTGGAGTCTCTAGCTCCCTCTACAGGCCTTGTGTTTTGTTTTTAACTTTTAATTTTGTCTGTGTCAATAAAGAAGTTTTTGTCCACCATTGATTACCTTTCCCTCTTTTGAAACATTATCCTTTAGTATTCACATTTATACAAATTCCCTGTTTCAGTTGAGTCCATAACTAGTCAATTTCTGGTAATTTCTCAATGGCTTGGTGTCTAGGGACTCCTGGTATACATCTTTTCGTTTGATCACATACTTAGGTACCTTGAGGCTTCCTTTGGACGTTTTGCTCTTTCAGAGTGACCAACGGATGCTTGGTTACCTCCCTGGCTAAGGCCCTTCTCCCTTAATCACTCATTTTGGCCAAGTGGCACGCTCTAGGAAAATTCCTGGTGGTTCCAAACTTCTTCCATTTATGGATAATGGAGGCCACTGTGCTCATTGGGACCTTCAATGCTGCAGAAATATTTCTGTACCCTTCCCTAGATCTGTGCCTTGATACAATCCTGTCTCGGAGGTCTATAGACAATTCCTTGGACTTCATGGCTTGGTTTGTGCTCTGACATACAGACCCTGATTTACTATTGTGCCTAGGCCCATTTCCGTGGTCTAGCGTCTACTTTTTAATAGCGACCGTCTACTTTTAGATGGCAAAGACATTTACTAAAGAAAGCGTCAACAAGTGGACGCCAAATCGAATTTACTAACCAGACACAGTCCAGGAATCAAACTCAAAAAGCAGACTTGCTAAGAAGCACGTCTAACACCTTCGGGTCTGATATGGATATTAAGGGGTAACTCCATGCCGAAATTAAAAAAAAAAAAAAATGGTGTGGTGTTCCCCACAAAATCCATACCATACCCTTATCCGAGCATGCAGCCCGGCAGGTCAGGAAGGGGGAGGGGACGAGCGAGCGCCCCCCCCTCCTGAACCATACCAGGCCACATGCCCTCAACATGGGGGGGTGCTTTGGGGCGGGGGGCTCCCCTCCAAAGTACCTTGTCCCCATGTTGATGGGGACAAGGGCCTCTTCTCCACAACCCTGGCCGGTGATTGTGGGGGTCAGCGGGGGGCTTATCAGAATCTGGAAGCCCCCTTTAACAAGGGGGCCCCAAGATCCCGCCCCCCCCACGTGAATGAGTATGCGGTACATGGTACCGCTACTAATTCACACAAAAACAAAGAGTGTAGTGTAAAAAACCACAGGACACGGTCTTTGACAAGTCCTTTAATAAAAGAATGTCCCCTGAAGTAGAGCCAATGTCAATCACGGTGTCAGGCTCAGGCAATGATGTCACATGGGGCGGGGTAACTCAGATGATGTCCCCGGCTGGCCCCGCCCATTACATATTTAAGAACTGTCAGAGAACCTCACTGCATAAGGCTGGTGAGCCACTGTCGGGAGCGGAATGTTTTTGTTTTTTTTTTCCGGGTCGCCAGAGTCTGACACCGTGATTGACGTTGGATCTACTTCGGAGGCATGCTTTTATTAAAGGACTTATCAAAGACCGTGTCCTGTGTTTTTTTACACTACACTTTTTGTTTTTGTGTGAATTAGTAGTGGTACCATGTACAGCATACTCATTCATGTGAAGGGGGCGGGATCCTGGGGCCTCCTTCCAGATTCTGATAAGCCCCCCGCCCGCAGATCCCCACAACCACCGGTCAGGGTTGTGAGGAAGAGGCCCTTGTCCCCGAAGGGCTTGGTATGGATGGGGGGGGGGGACCCCACACCGTTTTTTATTTAATTTACAGTACCGCTACTAATTCACAAAAAAACAAAAAGTGTAGTGTAAAAAACCACAGGACACGGTCTTTGACAAGTCTTTTAATAAAAGAATGTCCTCCAAAGTAGATCCAACGTCAATCACGAAGCCTGTCGCCGGCGACCGAAAAAAAGGTCCCGCATCTGACGGTGGCTGCCAGCCTTCAGCTGTGAGTCTCGCTGCCAGCTCTTAAATATGTAAGGGGCGGGGCCACTCTGGGACATCATCCGAGAGACCCCGCCCTATGTGACATCATTGATGTCACATGGGGTGGGATCACATGTGTGATATCCCCGGGTAGCCCTGCCCCTTACATATTTGAGAGCTGTTACCCAGGCTCACAGCAGCAGAAGGCTGGCAGCCACCGTCGGACGCAGAACCTTTTTTTTTTTTTTCGGTTGCCGGCTACGGGCTTCGTAATTGACATTGGATCTACTTCGGGGGGCATTCATTTATTAAAGGACTTGTCAAAGACCGTGTCCTGTGGATTTTTACACTACACTTTGAGTTTTTTGTGAATTGGTAGTGGTACCATGTACCGCATACTCATTCACGTGGGGGGGGGGGGCCTGGATCTGGGGGCCCGGATCTGGGGGCCCCCTTGTTAAAGGGGGCTTCCAGATTCTGATAAGCCCCCCGCCTGCAGACCCCCACAACCACCGGCCAGGGTTGTGGGGAAGAGGCCCTTGTCCCCATCAACATGGGGACAAGGTGCTTTGGGGGCACCCCCATGTTGAGGGCATGTGGCCTGGTATGGTTCAGGGGGGGCGCTAGCTCGTCCCCCCCTTTCCTGACCTGCCGGGCTGCATGCTTGGATAAGGGTCTGGTATGGATTTTGGGGGGGACCCCATGCCGTTTTTTTTTTTACATTTTGGCGTACAGTTACCCCTTAAGATCCATACCAGACCAGCAGGGCTTGGTGTGGATGGGAGGGGGACCCCACGCCTTTTTTTTATGTATTATGGTGCTGATTTTTAAATGTAATTCTTTTTTCTTCACTATGGCTCAGAAATTCAGCTGTCACTTACCCCAGCTAAAAAAGAAAGTTTTCTATGAATTTATATCCCTAAAGGAAACAATGTTTATTAAAAGATACAAAGTTTTCTGTAACTTCGGGGAAAGTGATACATAATCTTGTGAACTATAGTGAAGAAAAAAAAAGGCTGGCATTTGCATTTAAAAATCAGCGTCGACATACACTTTGTATTGCGAAAAAAATGATTAACAATTGTCTAAACCGAGGCATTATTTTCAATGGATTTTCATTCATAAACCGAAAAATTACGTTAACCGAGGCGTTGGGATACCGAGGTACGCCTGTATTAGCATTGCAATCCTTTGTATGGAGATACATAGAACCAACATACATGTGAATTGGAAACATAGCACAACATTTGTGTCACATTTGAGATATCTGGCTAGTTACACTGACCTTGCCCAGGGACTTAGGGTTGATTCACGCCACAGAAATATGGGCAGGATTAGTGTTCAACAGCTCCGTGGATTAGTGGTTAGCACTGCTGCCTCACAGCGCTGTGGTTGTTGGCTTGAATCCCAACCACGGCAATAAATTTGCATGATCTCCCTGGGTGTCTAACATACATGTGCTGGTGGCAGCATCTTTGATTTCTGTCTAAATGATCCCTAGAATGTGAATTAGAATGAGGCCTTGTCTGTTCAAACACCTTTAAAGTTGCACCTCATGTGAATGTCAAACGATGGGATGAGATAAGGGCCTAGACTAATGATTGATTTGATAATGCTGGTTTGCACTCCACCCCCAAGAAAGATTAAAAAAAAAAATTAAGAAAATAATAGCATGGGGTTCCCCCCCCCAAATCCATAACAGGCCCTTATCCGAGCATGCAGATACCGCATGCGGATACCTTCACAGATTTATTTCCTTTGTTGAATTGCCTGCTTGGTTCACACTTAAAAGTGTGCATTTTGTTGGCAATTTCAATGTGTTTTCTGTAGATTTACCAATGAGTTATTGCGTTTTCAATTGTGTTTTGCATTGCGATTTCTATTGTAGTCTATATGTGAAATCTCTAAAAAATGCAGAAAAAGTTAGACAAGAACTACTTTTGAAATTGTGCTGCAGCAAATCGCTTACGTTAAGACACTCACATTCACGTTCATTAGATCTGATATCAGGTACAATTTCAATTTCCAAATCGCACCTGAAATCGTGCACCTGGATGTGACTTGGCATGCGATTTGCATGCCCTGAGACTTGTAAATCGCATGCCAAATTGCACCCGATGGGACTGAGGGCTAACACCACAGTCACATCTAATCCGATTTCGAAATTGGGCAACTTACAGTGAAGTCGCACAATTTCAAAATCAGATTGGATATAAATGGAGCCTATAGTGGACAATAGGGTGCGACTTGGCCTACGATTTGCAAGTCGTCTAGCATGCAAATCGCATGCCAAATTGCACCCGATGTGACTGGGGGCCACCCCGGTCACATCAAAGCGGATTTTGAACTGGTGCGACTTACACTACAGTCACATCATGTGACTTACAGTGAAGTCACATGATTTCAAAGTCGGGGGACATGCTGATTTAAAGTGCGATTTGCAAGACATCTGACACAGATCTCTCTGCAAACCGCATGAAAAGTAGTGTATTCATTACTTTAGAAATTGTTGTGGCTTCAACCAAGTTTGAACCACACCAATATGAACGCTCTAATAGCGGTCACATTGAGTGCGACTTGGCATGTGATTTGCATGACATGCGACTTGCAAATCGTATGCCAAGTCGCACCATATTGTCTGCTATTAGAGCAGTCACATGGGTGCGTTTCCAACACTGATTTCTAAAGTAGTATATGTACTACTTTTGTGGCGATTTGCATAGATATGTGTCAGATGTCTTGCAAATCGCAAGGAAATCGGCATCTTCACTGTACGTCGCACAATTTCTCAACTGGCTTTGATGTGACCGGGGTGTAAGATCTTTTTATGTTTGATTTCCTGAGTGTTTTTCCAATTTATGGGAAATGCCGCATACTAGCAAAAGTGAATTGACATTTTCAGTATTGTATGCGAGATGTGGTCATGTGACTGCCTTAACTCATGCGATAATCTGAAGTGAATTGTGCACAAAGGGCCAAGAAATATTGCCAGTAGGGTTCCCTTTCACATCCCTGTTCAATGTTCTGTTGTATGCTGTACAAGTAAACTTCACTGTGGCTTTCTGACTCTGATTTGTGGGGCCTGTATACCAAGGGTTAACGCAGGTGGGAAGAGAATTAATCAGGTGCAAACACTTTCTCTGACCAAATGAATGACAGTGGTGGGTGTGGCCTACCTTATATAAAGAGTTGCAGTAGTGGGTGATTTTTCCTTGTACAGGCCATGTTATTTTCTGCAAGTCCTTGTCTGTGGTGGTTTGGAGAGGAAGAGATATTGTGGTGAATTGCCCCAGGCCATACTTACTCTGTGTTTTGATGTGGTCTGTAAATGTTTTGCATTTTTTTTTCCTTCTAAGGTGTGTTTGTGTGTTATTGTACAATGATTGTGTGTTTATTATCTTTGCATTGTAATCCTAACACGTCAATTGCTCTGCTCTTCCAAGTTTGCTTTATTTAGACTGAAATGCAGTTTTCAGACAAACCTGATGAGAAATGTATGTGTGGGGGATTTGGGGAGGTGAGAGGTGTTTTATTGTGGCACATATGTATTTTTATATTGATATTTTGATCTGCAGCCTGTTTTGTGGATAGGTACGCGTACTACGTGATTCATATTAACGGTTTGTTTCCTGCTGTAACCTATGAAAGCACAGTTCATTAGAAGTATAATCTTTTAGATTGTAAACTCTTATGAGCAGGACCGTTCTATTTTAGCAACATCAATCCTGTTTTTTTTTTCCCACCAAGAAATTGAATGTACCTACGTGTTGTTGCTGTCCAAATAAATGTGGAATGTGTATTTGATCAATAAACATTTGGACTATGTATTTTTGGGGGGATTATTTGATGGTCTAGTTGAATGTAGCACAGTGGCTAATTGGTTAGCACTTCCGCCTGGCAGTACTAGGGTCGTTGGTTCAAATCCCAGCCACGGCATCTCCTGCCTGGAGTTTGCATGTTCTCCCTGTGCCTGCGTGGGTTTCCTCCAGGTACTCTGGTTTCCTCCCACTCTAAAAACATGCTGGTAGGTTAATTGGATCCTGTCAAAATCGGCCCTAGTATATGTATGAATGTAAGTTAGGGACCTTAGATTGTACACCCCTTGAGGGTTAGGGACTGATGTGAATTTACAACATCTATATGTAAAGCGCTGCGTAAATTGACAGCACTATATAAGTACCTGAAATAAATGTGCTAGCACCCCTAACACATATTTTTGCTAGCTATATAATATGCCCAAATCTTCCTTGTTAGAGTGCACATATGCAAGTATGTCCAAACTAACAAACCAAAAGCCCCCCTATTGCACCACAAGACCATGTTATGTACCAATGAATAGGTCGTGTTCAATGTGCAGCTAGCTATTCTTTTTCTACAATCTTCTTAACTGTAATAAATGAGGCGCCCAATTTATGTTGACTTTGGGCCTTTACCGGCAAATACATATTCGCCAATGTCATATACACAGTAGAGCTGCAAACATACATTCACCAATGTCATATACACAGTAGAGCTGCAAGCATACATTCACCAATGTCCTATACACAGTAGAGCTGCAAACATACATTCACCAATGCCAAATCTACAACAGAACTGCAAACACATATTTGCGAATGTCATCTACACAATGGAGCTGCATGTAAAATTGCTATGGTGCACAAATAAAACGCCAAGACGGCTGTTGGCGGAGACGCTAGAGCAGCTGTTATACCGGAAATACATCATGACGTTTGCGGAAGGACGTTTGCACACACCCGGAAGTGGTAGTGGAGAGTGTTAATGGATGGGAGTGTAGTTAGGAGAGTTTAGTGGTAATTTGCAAGTCTATTTTTTAGTTTTGTAAATTGTTCTTTTGTGGAATTCCAGACCACATCTGGACATGGCGAGATGTTTCCACCAAGGAGCTGATCCTCATTTGCCGGGAAACATTACTAATAATTGTATTTTCAGTCGAAAACCTGTCCAATTCCTAGATCCATTGATGTACATAGCAGAGGTTCAAGGTATTCCATAGAAGAAATTATTGTTCTTCCTAACTATACAGGTGGCACAGACACAAGCATACACCCAGGGGCACTGTTAGATATCACGGGGCCCGTACAGCATACCTGACAGCCCCCCACCGCCAGAGAAAATCTCCTAATTATATACATTATAAATATTTTTAATGGACATAATCCCAACCATATTCCCGTGACATCTAAATGCTAAAACTGTACTGAATTCATAATTAAAGCTGTGTGTGTAATTGAGGTCTTAGGGCTCATTCACATGGGTGCTGTGGTCTGTAGAGTAGGAATCAGTAGTTTGTTTTTGTGGCTATCGCCGTTTGCAGGCAACCTATGTTACACTATGGAAATGCTGCAGGTCATAATTTGACAAGCATGTGCAGGTGTACAGCTCTGAACACAGACAGTGAGCATTCAGGGCCACTTCCCCACACCTTCACACCTGTCAGATTAAAACCTGTGTTCATACAGCTGCTCTGTCCCCATAGTGTAACAGGTGGCTCCAACCACATGAACAACCCACTCATTCATGATGTACAGGTCAGAGGACCTGTGTGAATGGGGCATTTTTTTACTTTTTTTTCCCTCAGCTCATTAATTTCAATGGGCTGATTAACGTGTGGGAACATGCAAAAATACTGCAGGCATATTATTTTAACAGTGTGTTGCACCTAACCGCACAGTAGTGTGGTGCCATGCGTTTTTGTGGCTGTGAATGCATCTGTGTTTACTAGATGTGTGGAGGTGCAATTAAGTTTTCATCATGGTACCTGTGCACATCTGCAGAGGGCATTGCATTTCTTTGCTGTGCTGAAAAAAAAACATGCTCTTGCATGCGTTTCTGCACCACAAATTGTGTGAACAAGTGGTAAGGGCCAGTTCACACTATAGAAACACAGTCTAGATGAGTTCCAGTTGCATTTTTGCATGCACTTTTTTGATGCAAGTTTAGCGTGTTCCAGAGCATTTTGGATGCATTTTTGATGTTTCACTGCATTTTGGATGCGTTTTTTGTGTTTCACTGCATTTTGGATGCATTTTTTACATGTTCCAATGCATTTTGGATGCATTTTTGATGTGTTCTAGTGCATTTTGGATGAGTTTGTGCCGTGTTCCAGTGCATTTTTTTTATGCATTCCAGTTAATTTTTTTCTCCTCTATTTTTCTTCAATTCAGTTAGGGACATGTGCCTATTAGTGCATTCCAGGGCGCTTACTGCATTCCAGTATAGTTCTATGCATAAACAATGCAGCCTGTTCTACTTTTTGGACAGCACCTACAACGCACTGGAACTGCAAGCGCTGATGTGAACTATGACATTGACAACCATATAACCTTCTTTCTGTGCGTTCTGGATGCAAAAAAAGCAACTGAAACACATGTAGTGTGAACTGGCCCTAAAGGTTATTATAAGTAAGGGAATGGGACTGACCAGGAATTGTGAATTCAATCAGACTAGTGGTAAGATACAATCAGGAATCGTATAATAATGCCAGATCTGAGCTGGAGGTGATAGGAAATGAGACACATTAACTTGATCAATAAATAAATAGTTAAATAAAAAGAGTGGGTTGGTGATACATAGATTTGCAGATGGAACAGGTGATGACAGGGGGAGGCGGTCAAGTTGTATAATGAGAGAGGTTTAAGAGCTCATTCACACTTGACTTTATTTCTAACTCTTGCCAAACAGCCCCATAGCATTTGACAGGTGTTTGGGAAGCGTTTTTAATGCTCCTCAAATGCCCTATGTGCGGATTTGAGGCATGTGATAAGCATTTACCAAGCGTTAAAACTGCACCACAAATGCCTGTAATGAAGTTAAATGGTATTAACGCTCCGAAAATGCCTTGCAACCACACCGCAAAGGAGGCATTTGAGGATAAACCACACATGCCATTCATAAGCACTCTCTGAGTTGGTACTCTCACACGTAGGGCATTCCATTATTCAGGAATGATTATATGAACTTTTTTTTAGCACCATTTACCAGTTTACATCATTATTGCACTTTTTTGATTTTACATATGTTTATGATTGAGCACATGCATTTATAGCGCTGCACTATTACTTTAACATAGAATAGTTACATGATTAAAGAGAATGAAGATATATAATTATATTGAGAAATTAGAACTAGACATTCCCAATTATTTGAGATATAAGTGTGAAAATGTTTGACATTTGAAAATAGAATGTATGACATTCATTAGGAAATGCATTAGTTGTCTGATCATTTTGGAGAAACAGCAACCCAAAAAAAAAAAAAAAAAAATACAAGTGTAATTTTTACTTTAAATTATAAGTATTCTCATATGCAAACAGAAAACCGCCAACGGGACAAAGCTCGCGGTTGTGCACCACCTAGAAAACATATCCGGTATTGCATCTAGAAATGTGCCAGATGTGATTCCAGATTTACTAACAGGAAAAGAGTCTACAAGTTGAGTCTTTTCAATGAGTTTGCTAGACGCCTTTCTGAAGACGGACAGGTCTAGATTGATTGCGTCTGCCTGAATGTTCAGCATCTGCTGGTAGACTCAATTCTTAGTAAATCAGGGCCACACTGTTAACTGTGGGACCTTATATAGGCAGGTTTATGCCTTTCCTAAGCATGTCCAATCAACTGAATTTCCCACAGGTGGGAAATCAATCAAGTTGTGGAACCATCTCAAGGATGATCAGTGGGAATGGGAGGCACCAGAGCTCAATTTTGAGTGTTATTACAAAGGCTGTGAATACTTATGTGCATGTTTTTTTAATTTTTAATAAATTGCAAAGATTTCAAAATGAACTTTTTTCACATTGTCATTATGGGTTATTGTTTGTAGAATGTTGAGGGAAAAAATTAATTTAATTAATTTTGGAATAAGGCTGTAACATAACAAAATGTGGCAAAAGGTAAGCACTGTGAATACTTTCTGGATGCACTGTATACTGTACCTGGGTGTCAGCCATCAGAGGATGGAGGCAGATGCTCCATATTCTCAGCTGTAGAGGAGAAATCCCCACAACTTTCTCTCCTCTCTTTGCAGGGATGATAGTACAGGTTAAATGACTTTATTGGTCAACACCAGGTTTAGGTGAGGTGAGGAAGGGGGCCATGTCATTATTCTTTCCTCTTTAAGGCCTTTACTGGCTAGCCACGCAGTGGAGTACTTTAATGCATACAATGGAACATTGTGCTGCATAAACATCATTGTCTTTTGAAATATGCACTTTTTCCTGTACCACTGCTTGAAGAAAGTGTCTTATAAAAACTGGCAGTAGGCGTGGGAGTTGATTTTGAGTCCATCTCAACCCAAAAAGGTCTGACTCGTTCATCTTTAATAATACCAGCCCCAACCAGAATCCCAAATCCACCCTGCTGGTGTCTGAGTCACAATGGAGCTCTGGGCCTGTTATCCAGCCACTGGCTTATCCATCTGGTCCATCAAGAGTCGCTCTCATTTTATCAGTCCATAAATCCTTTTAAATAAAAATCTGTCTTCAGATAAGTATTGGCCCAGTCAGACATTTCGACTTGTGTGTCTTGTTCAGTGGTGGTCAGGCATCAGCCTTCCTTACCTTGGCCATATCTCTGAGCACTGAACACCTTATACTTCTGGGCACTCCCGGTAGGTTGCAGTTCTGGAATATGACAGCACTGGAGGATAATGGGTTGCTGGTAGCTTCAGGTGCTGATTCATCTCAAATCTTTGGCAGTGAAATTGTGTCTTTTTTTCTCTCAACACATTTATGCACACCTTGCTATAGGGCAGTGATGGCGAACCTTTTCGAGCCCGAGTGCCCAAACGGCAACCCAAAACCAACTTATTTCTTTCAAAGTGCCAACACTGCAATGAAACCTGAATATCGAGCTTTTGGTTTAGAAAAAACAACTCGTACAGTAGTGCAAACTAATTAACAGTACAGGGATGACCAGGGACTGCGGACACAGTACAGGGATGACCAGGGACTGCGGACACAGTACAGGAGATGACCAGAGACTGCGGACACAGTACAGGAGATGACCAGAGACTGCGGACACAGTACAGGAGATGACCAGAGACTGCGGACACAGTACAGGAGATGACCAGAGACTGCGGACACAGTACAGGAGATGACCAGAGACTGCGGACACAGTACAGGAGATGACCAGAGACTGCGGACACAGTACAGGAGATGACCAGAGACTGCGGACACAGTACAGGAGATGACCAGAGACTGCGGACACAGTACAGGAGATGACCAGAGACTGCGGACACAGTACAGGAGATGACCAGAGACTGCGGACACAGTACAGGAGATGACCAGAGACTGCGGACACAGTACAGGAGATGACCAGAGACTGCGGACACAGTACAGGAGATGACCAGAGACGGCGGACAGCACAGGGATGACCAGAGACGGCGGACAGCACAGAGATGACTGCTGACCTTTGGGGAGGGAGGGGGAGCGGGTACCTGAATTTGACAGGTACCCGCTCTTACTTCCGCAGAGTTTTTTTTTTTAATCTTACCTGTTCCTTTATCCAGCCGCGCGCTGTCTTCCCGGCTTCTGTAGTGTGGGCGCTCGTCGGACAGCTGGATGCCCAGTGCGCATGCGCGAGAAGCGCTGCGCTTTGTGATTGGTCCGGCGGCTTCTGGGATCTGTCATGTGTCCCAGGTACCGCCTTACCATTCACAAAGAGCACTGCTTCTTGTGCATGCGCACTTGGGACCCGGCTGTCACGCACACTACAGCCAGGAAGACAGCGCGCCGCTGGATTCTCCTGGCGTGCCCACAGATAAGGCTCGGCGTGCCGGCTGTGGCACGCGTGCCACAGGTTCGCCATCACTGCTATAGGGTGTTGATCTCCTTAGGGCACACCCTCCCTCCTTACACAAATACACATCACCTGACCTGACCACATTGAGACCTCTTCTTCCTCTCCAATGATTGATGTATGCCACTGCTGTGACATCATCTGACTGAATCCAGATTGGATGATGTCCAGCATTGGAGGGACAACCAAACCATTTGTAGCTTGAGGATATCAAAGGAGTAACAAGATTCCGCTAGTGACTCCTACCCAGTCTGTCAGGCTGACATATGTCTTGAGAATCTTCCAGACTGATGGAAGGAATTTCTCCAACTCTAGGGCAAGATTCATCAGCTACCAGGCCACAGAAAAGTTCATCCTGGGACTCTGGAGACAAGTAAATTCATAAAATTAAGAGACTGTTACTTACTTATTGCAACAGTCAGGAGCGGAATTGGGCATATAGAACTGTCCTGAAGGAAGCAACCATCAAGTCCAGAACCCTCATGCAGAAGAGTAGAGTTGGCAGACTCCTGGACTGTTGAGTCTGAACTCTGGAACATAAAAGGTCAAGACACCATCTTCTGGAGGTTGTCTGATAGGGTTTGAGCTGACTGCTCTCTCAGCAGGCAGTCATCCAGCTATCCCGTGATGAGGATGTCCTGTGAATGCAGCAGAGCAAACACCAGGGATAGCACATTAGTAAATACTCAAGTGCAGTGAACGGACTAAAGGGAACGGCAACAAACTGGAAGAGTTGCATGCTCACAGCAAAAAGCAGGTAGTTTTGATGAAATGGAACGATAGGGACATGCAAATAGGCAAATAAATGGGGAAGGGGAGAGAGGAGCCCAATGAACTAATATAGTGTAGTATGTCAATTTATTAAAAAGATCTTAGAGAGTGGGATGCAAAGTCAGGAGTGTAGCTAAAAGTGCAAGAGCTTGAGCCGCTGTGTGCATTAGCAAATCAGTGGTTTGGCAGATCACTGGATCCAAAGCTTTACTGGAAAGGACTGTCATGCAGGAGAGGAAGAGCAGCCTGGTAACACCACCAAGGGAGTGAGTGTGTCTGACTCCAAGGAACATGTTTTCGGAAGAACAAACTTCCTTCATCAGTCTACTTGCAAGTAGGTATCCTTGATGGCCTCAGAAACCAGAAGATCTCCAAGCTAGAGGAATCAATGCCTTACCAGGTGGATTCAATGCAGAAATCATGCATGCGAATTAAGAGATTAAGGGTAGGAATTCAATAAAACAATTACAACACTTTTCTGGTGGTATGGTCCCTTTAAATGGCCGTCACCTATTCAGAAATGCCTTGCAATAGTTCATTTGGAAAATCTGACAAGCATGCCAGAACCAGGTAGTACTTATTTCCAGTGCTTTAAAAATCTGACACTATGGCTGCAACAGATCAGGAAAGAATTACCTGCTTATTTCATAGGACATCCCCAACTTGGGATATCTGGACAGTCTTCAGCAGTAACGGCTTTCTTTGGGCAGAGAGCAAAAACTGCAAATTGTTGTCCCCTGGATACTATATCTTTGGCCCATGCATCTGAGATGCATTTGGTCCAGGTGGTCACAATGGCTAATAAACGACTTCCCCGCACTTTGAGAGGTGGTGACAACCCCTCATTATGAGAAGAACATGCGCACTTGTTTCGAAGGCTTTGGAGCTGGACTTGGTCCAGTTCTTCTTAGCCTCACAAGTAGAATGTTTTACATACTGAGGCTTAGTATTTTTTTTTTTGTGGCTGGAGTAAAAGGGTAAGGTCTCCTCCACTACTATCCTTGATAAAGGTGTACATTGTTCATCTCCAAACGGCTTACGCAAAACATTTTTTTTTAAACGGATATTTCGCTGCATTATCAATTAACACTGATCCATGAGCTTTTAGACATATTCTAGGACCAGACACCCAGGGTCTGGCAGATAAACATGACAGCAAGGGCAGGTTGCAGGGCAATGCCTGCTGGGGGGAAAGAAGGCATGGAAAGGGACTTTCAGTCTTAAAATGGTAACCAAACCCAAAAACTAAAATATAATATATTGTAGCTTGCCAGTCATTGGATGTGGTCGCTGCATTAGTATTTTTTCTTTGGAAGGCTTAGTTCCTTTATTTTCATGTGGTGATCAGCCAGTAACACAATTCTTGTCTCTGGGTGGCTACATAAACTCCTCCACTGTATCTATGGAGAAGAACATAGCCACCCTTTGGACAGAAGAATTGTCAGTGGAGAGGGTAGTGTTGAAAGGACAAGTAGATTGAGATGGCCTTTACATTAGTGAACAATTTAAAGCCCAACTCCAGCTAACACTTATCAGTTACAGCAATAGTTTTTTTTTTCCCGTTTGAGATATATATTTTGTCTCAACCTTGTAACTGCTGTTTTTGCTGGACAGTTTGGTCTGTTAAAGGAAGATGAAATACAACAAATTTGCTGCCAGAATCATCAAGTAATACATTATGTTACAGGGGGGATTCAGAAACATACACATACAAATCATTACAGCCCTTGTGTCTAGAGTGTATATGATACATGAATGAGCTGTGGCTCATGATGCTGCAAGTTAACCCTAAAGGGGGAAACCGTAGCAGATGCCAAGTTCCACAAATAAGAGCAAAGTTTAGTTACTTCCTGAGGTCTGGATGGCAGCCTGCAGCAAACAAATGTACAAGAAGTGCCTAAGCAGGACCCAGTGAACCATGCGCATACCAGGCTTCCTTAACCCCTCCAGTGGGCATACTCAAGGAGTCTTCAACGACAAGGGGCAGAATTCTACCAGTGAGTGTATCATGGGCCTGGACATGTTAAGCACTCTGCCTTGGGTGCTCTCCAGACACCTGGTGTGCTGTGTTAGCTGCAGATCTCAGTTCTGTAAGGTCACATTACAAGCTGGCCCTGCATCTTCATCATAGTGGGGGCCTGGTAATGCCTTCAAAATTGTGCCAAGTAACTGCATAAGACTACTCTCAGTTCTGCAGTAAGTGGAGAAAAAAAAATGTCTGAGGAAAGATGTCCATTCCCCTAGAACACTAGCTGACTAACAACTTTGTTTGCAAGTGTCCAATCTCCTGTAGACAGTAGTATAGACACATACCGTTAAGTCCATATTTAGACACAGGCAACATTTTCATACTTTGGCTCTCTATGCCACCAGCATAAATTAAAACGAAACAATCCAAATGAATTTGAAGTGCAGATTTTCAGCTTTAATTCAAGGGGTTGAACATAAATATCAAGTACAAATTTTCGGAACTGCAACCATTTTTATACACAGTCCATTTTCAGGGGTTCAAATGGAAGGGGACAAATGAATAAAATCATAAATAAAATATTCATTTTTAATATGTTGCTGAGATTCCTTTACTGGCAATGACTACCTGAAGTCTGGAACCCATGGACATTACCAAAGACTAGGTTTCCTCCTTTCTGATGCTTTGCTAGGCTCTAACTTCAGCTGTCTTCAGTTGTTCTTGTGGGTCTGCCTTCAGCAAGTGAAATGCAAGCTCAGTTGGATTGAGATCAGGTGAATGACTCAGCCATTGCAGAATATTCCACTTTTCCTTCAAAAGCTCCTGGGTTGCTTTTGCAGTGTGTTTTGGATCATTGTTCATCTGACCTGTGAAGCTGAATCTGGGCTGACAGTATATCTCTAAACACGGCAGAATTCCTCCGGCTGCTTCTGTCACATCAATAAACACCAATGATCCAGTGCCACTGGAAGCCATGCATGCCCATGCCATCACACTGCCTCCACTATGTATTACAGATGACGTTGTGTGCTTTGGATCATGAGCTGTTCCAAGCCTTCTCCACACTTATTCCTTCCCATCATTCTAGTAGAGATTAACCTTAGTTTCATCTGTCCAAAGAATGCTTTTCCAGAACTGGTCTATTTTTTTTATGTTTTTTGGCAAAGTCTAATCTGGCTTTTCTATTCTTCAGGCTTATGAATGGTTTGCACCTTGTGGTGAACCCCCTGTATTTGCTCTCAAGAAGTCTTCTCTTGATTGTAGACTTTGGCAATGGTATGCCCACCTCCTGGAGAGTGTCCTTCACTTGCCTGGATGTTGTGAATGGATTTTTCTTTACCGTGGAGAGGATCCTGCGATCATCCACCAGTGTTGTCCTCCATAGATGTCCATGCCTTTTAATGTTGCTGAGCTCACCAATGCATTCTTCTTTCCTCAGAATGTACCAAACTGTTGATTTGGCCACTCCTAATGTTGCTGCTAGCTCTCTGATGGATTTGTTTCATTTTTGAAGCTTTACAATGGTCTGTTTCATTTGCATGGACAGCTCCTTTGAACGCATGATGTAGTTTCACAGCAATAGATTCCAAATGCAAATACCACACTTAGAATCAACTCCAGACCCTTTACATTGCTTAATTGATGAAGAAATAACGAAGGAGTAGCCCACACCTTGCCATGAAACAGCTTTTGATTCAATTGTCCAATTACTTTTGGTCCCTTGAAAAAGGGGGGGGGATAGCTACTCTTAAGAGCTGTAATTCCTAAACCCTTTCTCCAATTTGGATGTACATACCCTCAAATTAAACCTGAGAGTGCACACTTGAATATGTTTTGGTAAATACCTGAAAAAAAAAAAAAAATTTTGCCTGTGTCCAAATATATATGGACCTAACTGTAGATCTCAAATATTTCTACACTATTATAATATTTCTAGACCCCCTTTGAAAACGTGTGTGTGACACGAAACGCGTCAGGGAGGTGCCCCCCCACTGTCTGGACACATCTTTTAGCTGCCCCTTGTTCCTGTGACCTTTATTTGTAAGTGTGGTTTTTCTTATCATTGTGAATTACTACATAATAAATGCAATACTACACTATCAAAGCTTGTGGCCTGTGGCTCTCTTTTTTGGAGGGAGCCTGGGCTTTTTGAAGGTGCCTGGTTCCTCTTGGTCTCCTGTGTGTTGCTGGCTGGCTTGCTGGATTCATCTCCTTATTGGCTGATGTGCATCTCTGGAATCATCGTCCTGCTGTCCTGGGAACATGACATCTAGTGGCGAGATATCAGATGACATCATCCCTTCCAGTGGCTTCCTTTCAGAGTACCAGGAGTAGGTCTTAATTACTCCATGCTCCATGTGCTGAGATATCTGGTTAGTGCAAACTTCTTTCAGCTTGTCCAACACAAGAGTCACAAACTTTTTTCCGGTTCTCCAACCATGGAAGCACCACAGAAGTCACGAGTTATATATGCTTTATATTCAATTTAGAACAATTGTATGTTATCAGGTTTCTGTGGATCTTGAGACCTGTTTATGAGCGCTGCATATTTCATGACATTTCTACACTGTGTCCCCTTATGAAAATATATATTGCCAAAAGTATTGGGATACCCCTCCAAATCATTGGATTCAGGTGTTCCAATCACATCCATGGCCACAGCTGTATAAAATCAAGCTCAAATAAGCCAAAAGCTCCTGCGCATGAGTGTAGAGGGCTGAAGACAGGCTCTGAAGAGCATTTCCCTCAAAGTGCATCAGCCTCTCTTTGGTCCTTGGATGGCAGTTCTTTTATGTTGGGGCCCTTGGTGCCATAGGGAGCATATTTCCAGTGATTTTCATTTGTTATGTGATTTGTCACTTCATGTTTGTGAGTATATTTTAACTTTCATTCAAAAAAACTCATCATCTGGGATAAGTGTGCGCTTTCCATATTTTTCCTGCAGTATCAAACCAAGCACCTAGGCATGCAGACTGCTTCTACAAATATTTGTGGAAGAATGGGTCGCTCTCGGGAGCTCAGTGAATTCCAAGTGTTGGACTTATTGTACAGGTGGCAAGCTTTCATAGTACAACTGTGAAATTTACTTGCTACTAAATATTCCACGGTCAACCATTACTGGTATTTTAACAAAGTGGAAGCAACTGGGAACAGCAGCAACTCAGCCACGAAGTGGTAGGCCATGTAAAATGACAGAGCCGGGTCAGCGCATGCTGAAGCACACAGTGCGCAGAAGTCGCCAACTATCTGCAGTCAATAAAAACCTCCAAACATCGTGTGGCCTTCAGATTAGCATGACAGTGGGTAGAGAGCTTCATGTAATGGGTTTCCATGACCGATCAGCTGCATCCAAGCCTTACATCACCAAATGCAATGCAAAGCATCGGATGCAGTGGTGTAAAGCATGCCACCACTGGACTCTCGAGCAGTGGAGATGTGTTCTCTGGAATGATGAATTACGCTTCTCTGGCAATCCAATGGACATGTAATTTGTACACAAGGGTTTCTTGATTGTAGAGGTTCAGGAAAACTGCTACAAGGTCCAGACAAGGGAGTATGGGGCCCCTACTCTGCTCCACAAATGCTATCCTACAGCTTCTAACATGTGAGATGTGGTAGAGAGGAAGGTACAATTTTGGATATCTGGTGGAGCTGTGAATCTGTCTACTTTCTGTACTGAAGTTCATGGGAGTATCACACAGGTTACTTCACTCCCTTTGGATTTTATCCCAGCCCAGTATCTTCTTCACCATACAGCTCTATCCAGAAGAGATTAACTTTGTTCCTTAGCTATGCACATGGTAAATGCAGCTAGGATGTGTATCCCAGTTCACTGGCACCCTTTGAGAGTCCCATCAATCAGAGAAAGGGTTGCGAGATTGAGCAAAATTGAAAAAAATGGAAGAGCTTATAGATTTCTTAGGAGCATGTGCACAAATTTACATCCAATTGGTACCACTTTAAATCCACTGAGAGCTATTTGGTTGAGGAATCTATAATTATATTCATTAGTGACTATAGATCAGGGGTGGCGAACAAGTTAGACACAAAGAGCCAAAATTTTAAACTGTGAAAGTCAGAGAGCCACACCACGCAGTGACCTGCCAAAACAGACAAACACTCACACAAAAACACATAATTAAAACCATATTATTCACCATAACACTTTCTTCCCCTTACAAAACAATGTGTTCATTTCAAGGTAAGTGTCCACCCTCAACACACACATCAAATGCAACTTAGCCACAGTTAACACATCAACTACCCTGGAGGTTGCTGTGGCACCTGTCTCTCTCTCTGTGGACAGCACAGGGATGACCAGAGACCGCGGACAGCACAGGGATGACCAGAGACCGCGGACAGCACAGGGATGACCAGAGACCGCGGACAGCACAGGGATGACCAGAGACCGCGGACAGCACAGGGATGACCAGAGACCGCGGACAGCACAGGGATGACCAGAGACCGCGGACAGCACAGGGATGACCAGAGACCGCGGACAGCACAGGGATGACCAGAGACCGCGGACAGCACAGGGATGACCAGAGACCGCGGACAGCACAGGGATGACCAGAGACCGCGGACAGCACAGGGATGACCAGAGACCGCGGACAGCACAGGGATGACCAGAGACCGCGGACAGCACAGGGATGACCAGAGACCGCGGACAGCACAGGGATGACCAGAGACCGCGGACAGCACAGGGATGACCAGAGACCGCGGACAGCACAGGGATGACCAGAGACCGCGGACAGCACAGGGATGACCAGAGACCGCGGACAGCACAGGGATGACCAGAGACCGCGGACAGCACAGATGACTGCTGACCTTTGGGGAGGTGGGGAGCGGGTACCTGAATTTGACAGGTACCCGCTCTTACTTCCGCAGAGTTTTTGTTTGATCTTACCTGTTCCTCGATCCAGCCGTGCGCTGTCTTCCCGGCTTCTGTAATGGCGCTCGGCATGACAGCCGGGTGCCCAGTGCGCATGAGCGAGAAGCACTTGCGCTTTGTGATTGGTCCGGCAGCTTCTGGGATCTGTCATGTGTCCCAGGTACCACCTTACCATTCACAAAAAGCACCACTTCTTGCGCATGCGCACTTGGCACCCGGCTGTCATGCCCAGTGCCCACACTACAGAAGCCGGAAGACAGTGCGCCGCTGGATAGAGGAACAGGTAAGATCAAAGAACAAAGAAGAGCGGGTACCTGTCAAATTCAGGTACCCGCTCCCCACCTCCTCAAAGAAAGATGAAACTTGGCAAAGAGCCACAGTATACAAAATATGGTAAGAGGCAAAGAGCCGCTTTCATTTTGGCCGGGAGCCGCGTGTTTGCCACCCCTGCTATAGATAGTATAGTTCTTAAGTACAATGCTGACTGTCCTAATAGCCTACCTCAAGCTTTCAGAGGCTACAAAGCCCCTACCAACTTGGGGAGGAAGAGCAGACCTATCCTACCTTTAGTTTACCACATTTTTCTCCTCCTCTCCCCCCCCCCCCCCCTTTTTTTCCTTTCCTCTCCCTTTCCTACCCCACACACCTCCTTCCTCTCCCCTGTCTACGTCTATAGCTTTAATATAGCGGACATACTGTGAAACAGAACGCAGCATGTTAGATACCTCCCAAATGGGATATTATTCCCAAACCTTACTTCGTGATAGAGAGGTTTTCCAACAGACTGCAGGTCCAAAAAACTTCTGTCTTGGTGTACCCTCTTTTTTCATGTTTTGATGCATCATTTTGCTAACTGGTTTCATGTGACCTGTTCAGTTCCAAATCCATTTTTTGTCTATGTTCTGTTTGACAATGTAATGGAACTGTACTTCCTACCATGTATTTCCAATAAAAACATTTATGGAAAAAAAATGCAGTTTCTGAGGTAAAACCAAGAAATGCAGAGGAATTGTGGAATATAGTGGAATTGTCCTGGGCTGGAATACCTGTTCACAGATGACAGAAGTTGGTTGAATCCATGCAACACAGATGTGAACCAGTTACCAGAAACAGTGATTATACAACTAAATATTAGTTCAGTGATTCACAGGAAAGCTAAAACGTCAAGCATTTTTTTGTTTATACAGTAAAGGTTTGAGTTTGTAAAGAAAAATGCACACTATTTTTTTTGGAAAAGCCTAATAGTACTTTACAGAAAGTGAAGAAAAAGGAATAACAAATTTGAAACATTTTTCTCCATGTTTTGATTTGGAGCAGACTGTGAAGTATTCCATTTTGCATGTATGGAAATAAAAGCCATAATAAGGATTTTGAGCTGTACTCACTTTTTTTAAACACATTTTTAACAACTGTATACAAGCACATTGTATTAGTTGTGGTTTTTAGGCTTTGTGATGGGACATACAATTTATGTGGTCGCTGTTTACAGTTTATGACTAGAAAATGAATTACCTGCACTCACCATGGATTCTCCATGTCAACCACACAAGTATGTATGTACTCCAAAGACCTGCTGGAAGCCTGTAAAACAGGCAACATGTACTCCCTTGTTCTGGTAAGGATAATGCTAAGTCAGGGCTTGACAAATATGCTTTAAATCTAGGGGACAGCTAAAAAAATTAATTAGGAGTCAGATGGGGGTCGCACACACACACATAAGGGAAGCACCAGTCCTCCCAGCTCTCACCTGTCCAGCAGTGGCTCCTCCAGATGGTGTCAGTGGAAAGGATCTGGTGCCAGGAGGGGTAGCTGAGCTTGTGTCTGCCTGGCTGTTGTGGTCGGTGGAGAAAGGGAAGGGATATCCACTATCACCCTGCTGGAGGCGGGGCTGTCTGCTGTTGCACAGGTGGCAGGACTTGGTGGCCCTGGCGACTCTGGTCTGCACACTGTGCTCCTCCAGGGGGGAGCCACACATGTTGGTGGTCAACACTATTGAAGGTGGTATTGATGGGCTCCAGCATGCGGCACTGTTGCCAGCTGCCCTCCTAGCACTCGTCTATGGCTGCATCAGTGGTGTGGATGGGGCAGTTGGGGGGGGGAATGTGGCAGCAGGGGTACTGGTGCTTCCTCTGCTCCATGGGCTCTCAGGGGAGGTGAAAGCCTGAGATGTCCTCCAGGGGGTTGGCTTTCGTGGGGCCTGTGGGGCGGAGGAGAAGAGCCAGCAGGGGACGCGGGGTGGGGGAGTGCAGGGCAGTGTGAGCTGGCGGGGTCCTAGGCACAAGACACAGTTTCTGGTTACCGTGGCAATGTGGTGCCTGGGACTTGTCAAGCCCTGTGCTAAGCCAAAATTACAATAATGTTCTTGTTTTAGATTATGAATAAAAAAAACATAGAAAACTGGTATACCTGTAAAGTAAAAGACAACACTGATAGATTACACTAGCACATACATACAGGACAACAAAAAATTATTTGGGTCTTTGTCAAATTCTTTGGCTATCTACTGAAGACCACTCTTACAAGCAGGTCTCATTTCCCTCACAGAGAATGCAACAAAATACTAAAACATATGCTGATGTACAGAGAAAAGACCAAGAGCTCCGGGTGTATTTTTTAATCCCCAAACTTTCCAAGAGATGAAAGGAAAATCAATAATTTAGCCTATCAACATGTACCCAAAGATGCCCTTAAGTGCTTTTCAACATTTTTTTTTCCTTTTTACTACTACATGGTAGAGCAGTCAGCTATTTAGCTGAATTCAGCACCTACCAATTATATACATATTTCAAAACACATTAATCGGATCTTGAAACATGTACAGCCACTGAAATGCGAAGTGGCAACATATGTAAGAAAACATTGCTGCATTAGTATTTAGTAAAAGGGCATGTTTATTGTGTTTACAAACAAGTTCCAAAAACAAAAAGGAAAACATGTATGACTGTACTACTTTCTAGTAGTATCTTTGTGTTTTTCCCAAAATGCCAACAGGCCCTCATGCTGCATGAAGGTCATCTAAAGATTTATTAGAAAATCAACACGGTTCCACTCACAGTTCACCAAGACAGATCTAAAACTAACAGGTTTAGACAAACAAAAAAAAAAAAAGAAAAAAAAAAAAAAAATTAAGAAGACTAAAGTTTTGATGTATTTTGATTTTATATATTTTGACGGAGATAGCAAAAGGATTTCAAGCAAGATCCGTCACACAATGATGTCCTGCATGTCACAAAATTCTGTTGAGCTTTGGAACAAAAAGTTCTTTATCATTTCTTGAACATAAAAAAAAAAATCATTTGAAAACCATTAAGTAGTAAATGTGAGTTTTCTTTTTTTTTTCTTTTTTTAAATTTTTTTTTTTTTTAAAGAAACTAAGGACAGAGGCCGTCGTTTTCATTATAACACTGCTGCTCTCATCTTGTATGAAGCATTAGTGTTTTTTTTTCTATTTGGCTATGAGTTCATTTATCTACCATATTGAATAAATTGCAGGCAAAGTTTTTCAAACAATTTCAATAGAAACACCCCTTTTTTTCTTGAAAATACAGCAGTGTTTAAAAGGACATTTTTGCTTTCATTGCAAATAAGGAAACTTCCCTTCTATGAACAGGAAAAAATATCTATAAACCTTGTAAACAGATCTGTATCATTTATAACATAAATAATCAAATGAACAACCCCGGGCCCCCCAAAAAATAATAATGTGGATCAATATAAACTAGAATGTTCCTAACATACTGTCCAGGCCAATCACCGTTTAGTGTAACTGATGCTCTGCAGGTTGCTTTTGCTGGGTTACGGAGTATCTTGTCAAAGAGTTCATCCCAATTATCCCATCCCTTTTCCTTCCCAAGAAAAGCACCCTCAGTCTGGCAGAAAGCATTTTTTAAAAAAATAAATCTACATTCATACAAGTGAGTCTTCAATTGAAGTCCAAGGAGCAGGCACTCATCTGCCCGCTGCATTGTGTGTAAAGGACCCAGTTTTCTTTTCAAATCAGCTAGAATGTTGACATTCGTCTTACAATCAGAGTGAAGTCTCCAGACTATGTAGTGGACTGCCTGGGGATGAAGAGGTAGCTGACTTGTTCGGTTCTATTGTAAGATGTATTCCACTATCGACAGCATTATTATTTTGATTGGGAGAGGGAGGTGGAGTAGAGTGACGTTTTGTGGGAGCATCATCTTCAGCATCTGTGTCATCAATGAGCGGAATATGAGGCTCGGAGTCTTCTATTCTAAACTCTGGGTGTGTCATGAAATTGTGGATCGAGCTTCGTGATTCAGGCTTTTCCAATCCTTCATACAGAGAACTACGAAATGCATTCACCACTCGAATCTGTCAGTCACAGAGCAAAGGGAAAGGAAAAGAAAAAAACAATTTTAATAAGCAGAGGAATAAAAGTAGTCTGGATATGGTTTGTATGTGATTTTGATTTCACAAATACTACAATGAGTCAAAACTGTGCAAAATGCAGTGGACTTGCAACACACTGTAAAAATAAACAGACATTTTAGTCAATTTAATAAAATAACACTGATGTTTTTTGTGGTGAAGAACATAAAATCATTACTTTCATACTGCATTTAGTGACGAACACTATAGAAAAAAAAATTCAGTGCCAAAATATTTTACAAGTGCTAAAAACGTATAGATGCTATTTATAAACAACTTAAAGGAAAACAAAAAATATTGGCACAACAGGTAAACCAATTCTCATGCCAGGAATTAGGATACCAACTATGAAGCCAAGCATTATGTAAGCTGAATGGCACAATGAACTTGGAGCTGCAGAAAGTCATGCAGTAAAGCAAACACACACAACTGTGTAATATACCTTACGAGTGTAAATATTCGAGTATATACCAAATCATTGGAAATCTGCTTATGATTTGTATAACTAGAAGCAACAAAAGCAAAAAAAAAAAAAAAATGGAAGCATAACTCATGAGCACTACAAGTGACATTCAACTAGTGTTCAAAAGAAAAATGTGTTTTTTCCTTGTTCACATAGAAAACCATAGCAGTATGTGGGAATCTGTTTAGATACCATGGGCAGCACTAACTGTTATTCTACATGACAGAACCAAGACCTTCTGAAAGCAATGGTCGGTTTTGAATTCTTAGTTTTTTACACCACTCCTATAATAATGCACAATTTGCCATTGCAGTACTGAGACTATTTTCGTGTTTAACCACTTCCCAACTGCATGACATCCTGAACTCTCAGTGGGGATACCGGATGATGCCTGCAGCTACAAGCATTATCCCAGTATCCATTTCTGCCGGTGATGCACTTTAATGTAAAAGCAATCCAGCAGCTAAATAGCCACTGGATTGCTTTTACATGCTGCGGGAGGGGGTCCCCAACCCTGCTGGTTTTCCTTGTTCTCTGGTCTCACCGGGGAACCCAGGAGTGAAGCCGGCAGTTTTGCCAGCTTGCCACAAAGATGACTGAGGACTGTAACATCCCTGATCATCTCTAAGGTATAAGAAACTAGAAATGATGAACATTTTGTCACTAATGGTTTCACCAGGAATTAAAAAAACAAGCCATTACTGGCTTGTGAAATCATCCGATCAAACCAATTACGGTTTGAACAGATGCTTTTAAGGGCAGAAGAGAGATCTAGAGTCTTATAGACTCCAGATGTTACAGTAAAGAGGAGCCGTTACTGCCCATGCTATCAAAAGGAATGTTGTTCATCCTTTGTGATAGAAATAAAAGTGATAAACAAAATTAAGATAAACATTTAAAGCACTACCAAAGCCCGACCCACCCCCCGCCCGCCGGACAAAGGCGAACGCATATGCAAGTTTCACACGCATATGTAAACTGTGTTCACACGTGTGGTATTGTTGCAAAGGTCAGAGTGAAAGAATTCTAGTGCCAGGCCTCCTGTGTAATTCTAAATCCGTAACCTGTAAAGGCTTCTAGAGTGTCGCCTATGGAGATTTTTTAGGTACCGTAGTTTAGCACCATTTTTACATGTAGTGGATAAGTCAGAATTGGCCCAGTACGGAAGTATTTAAAGTGGTTGTAAAGGGTGAAGGTTTTTTTTACCTTCATGCATTCTATACATGCAGGTAAGAAACCTTCAGTGTGCAGCCCCCTCAACAATCACCTGAGCCCGATCTCGGTCCAGCAATGTGCACGAGAGCAGCGTCTCTCCGGGTCGCTCTTATTGGCTGAGACACAGCAGTGGGAACCATTGGCTCCCACTACTATCAATATCCAGTGAGGAGGGAGAATCACTTTAAGCAAAGGTCTTAGAGAGGTCTTTATTTGTCAAGCCTGAGACAGGGTCACCAACCTAAAACCTTCTTTTAAACCTCACGCAACCTTACAAATCCATATATACCGTGTACAGTATATAGCAAAAAGATATGTTTTTCTGTATACATACACTGGAGGTCTAAAACGACTCAGTGTCCATTGCCAATGATTCATTAGAAGCAATAAGTTTAATGTTCTGTTATCCCCACAATGAGAATGTTCAGTATATTCTGAACAGAAGGTGGCAAACTCTTGTTTTGCCAGATTAGACACTTATAGTTTGTACACACTCACTTTACAAAACTGACTGATTCCCTTACAAAATCATTGCCATCAGTTCAAAAGAACTTTACTTTAGGCTAAGTAAGATGCCCATATATGCTAGATGGTCCAAATACTAATTAAGCAGCATACGAAGAGTACAATGAAGAAAAAAAAAGTTTAAGACACTGTTAGAAATTTGCTTAGACATTTTACAAACTTAAAACAAAAAAAAAAACAAAAACACAGTAGTTCAAACCTTTACACTTTCTATCGCTAGAAAACACTTCCCATCAATATGAACCTGTGACCAAAAACCTGATCGTGGTTCAAACCTTTCTCCAGTTTATCTAGAACAAAAACAAGTTTTGGCTGAATTTGGGCCAAACTCAACATTTCTGAAAAATTCTCTGCATATGATTTTGAAAAAGATTTACTTGGTCACAGAGGCTGTTTGCACAATGACATCTGTAGTAAGCCAAAGGAGCAAACAAACTGTTGGCCTAGATCAAACTGCACATTAGACTAAGCAAAATATTTAAAACGCTGATAACTGCAGAGGGAACATCACACACAATGCCCATTTAGTACTGCAACTATATTCAGAACTAAAATGAGTAGTCCTTTTATAACAGTAAATTTTCAGCCTAAAACTAACTAGTCTTAAAAATGTTCAAAACACCTATGCTGACTAACCTGTGTAATTATGTATATACTTACCCATTTTCAGTCCGCTCTGGTCCCAATCACGTGATCTGGCTCCCTTGTGTCAGCCAGAAGTTGCTGCAGCGCAGAGGAGGAAGCGCTGACAAGGGCTGGGACATGGGAGCCGGCAAGGGATCATCCTACCGTAATAAGAGCACAATAAATCACCTTAGAACAAATAATGTGTGGCAAATGTATCTTACTTGGAAACTTGAGGTAGCTGCATGGCAGAATTAGAGGGATAAATGCATGGCACAAGATTTTATGTTTGGGTCTGGCTTTTTAGTCCGTAAGACATTAAAGATACACCTTTTCTTAAAATGCTGTATACTTAAAGCTGATCTCCAGCTTTTAGTGATATTTAAATAGTTCATTTTGACTAAGCTGGTCCTAATGAACTATTACCTTCACTAACAGTTGCAGCGGCTGGGAGCGCTGTATAAACTGTATGTAGCCTTAACTATGGTTAAGTTAAGGCTATATATAGTATATAACTACAGTATACAGCACTGTGTTCCGGCGGTGAGATGAAACTTTCCCACTCCACTACCAAAACAAAATCTAGTTGAGATGAGCATTATTCAGCCATTCACTTTGAGCTTTGCATTTTATGAATTTCTCCAATTGGCTGAGGCAGAGAGGTGGGCAGATGAGGTCTCCGACTCAGCCAGAGGAAGCTTTATATTCATTCACAAAATATGAAGCTCCCAGTGAATGGCTGAACAGTGCTTGGCTTATTTTGTTCTTGGAGTAGAATGATAGTTCCCATCCCTCTGCCTGAACACAGCGCTGTATACTGTAAGTACCTGAGGATTGGTCCAGCTTTAAAATTTAGCAGAACACCAGGCAACAAAAGTGACAGGAAAAAGTTACTTTAATTATCAACTATAGGAAAGGCTCAAGAAATGTAGGCCCTCATGTGTCATTCAGGTGCATCAGCTACCTGGGTGTTGGGCAAGTCCAGACTTAATTATGAAAGTCAATAAAATATATTCCAGCATGCAACAAAGCATCATGAACATGAATGTTTTTTTTCCAGGAGCATATTGTAGCTATTCTCCTTACAGCAGCATTTTCAAAAACTGTTCCCGAGTCTCATCAGTTTGTGCCAAGTATTTGTATAAATTAATATTAAATTTGTATGAAAACGGATCTTCTGGAGTTAACCTAACTGTGGCAACTGGATTGCATCACTTATGATCATGGACAAACTTCTTTTGTAGGCATCAATTTACCAGAGAATATATAGAACCAAGAATTATTATTGCTTTTTATGGCTAGTAGGCTGGAGGAAGTTCGGTTTAGTGAGGATGGGACATCATTTCTCTATTTCTCAGACTTTGCTCTATGATTTTATTGTGTAGTTAAAAAAAGTATATAAGACTCGCTTATGCACATTAGGCATCCCTGCATTTTTTTTCCATAAATAGTCAAGTAGTTCCAAGTGATGCTTGCTAATTTACGTGTTCTCTCTGGATCTGAGTCATGTTGCATGAAACATTAATTATGCCACATGTGCATGTGTGCAGTTATCTGCAAATCCTGCTCTGTTGGTAAGACAAGGCCAGTTTTGGGAAACACTGACTTATGCAGGCCATACATGGATCAAGTTCCGAATATTCTTGCGAAAATCGGACATTGTGTGTTTTTTAATCCAAGGTGCCACCATTGATTTCAAAATTCAACTAAGCTTTTAATTTCACCTCATGTTGCTACAGAAAAGAAAGTTAGTGGCTGGAACACTCTTCTTTCCAGGTAACAGCTCATGCGCATTTCTTTTTCGATTATATTTTTCAAACAAATCTCCCATGACTGATTAGAAATTTAATTCTTCAAAAAATTTCCAACAAGCCCGATTACTCAAATTCGATAGCCACAGAAAAACTGGCTGTTGCTGTGCCCCACTCATGTTCGATAGCCACAGAAAAACTGGCTGTTGCTGTGCCCCACTCATGAATTCGAATGAAAAATCTTAGTTATGATTTTAATGACAGAAGTAAATGTCTGCCTGCTAACACCAAAAGCTACAGTGCTACTTTTTCCTTGCAAGAGGAAAAATATATTTAAGTATGGGGAACTAATTAAATTAGAATGGTGTTAAGAAATGTTTATCAATATACATTTGTTGTCAAATCTATCACTGTTCAAAACACTTCTAACAAAAAAGCCATTCCTAAAACAGACCTGCGTATAAAGTACAAAGTACAATCTGTATGACATGGATGTAAAGATATAGACAACCAAAACAAATATTCTCAACACTAGGCATATACTCGAAAATTTACCAACACTGCCACCTTCAATATATACAAGAACATCAATATAAAACAAATAACTGATGAAGCAAGATCTATAAATTAAACGTGCAGGATATCAGACTTTAAGCTTGCATTTGCTAATAATCAAACCAGTCCATTAGCCCTCTAAAAATAAACACACAGGGTGTATTATCCTTGTGAAGGGAAAGCTTTATGAACAGCCTGAACAATGAGATTACTGAGGAGAAAATGAGAAAGGTTAGGTGTGTGGATTAGGATGTGTTAATTTCATGCACTTAGGAACACACACTCACACCCCACAGTAGTAGAAGCGGTAGAGGAGGAAAACACTACATGTGTAGGGGTAGAAATATTTGTTACATCATGATGCTGGCTGGCGATGGAGGGTTGCCGCCTTAAAGCCCCCTGAATGGAACTTCCACTTTGGAAAGCATTCACTACATCCATCTGCAAGGAATCAGAGATTGTGACAGCTTGCTCAGCAAGAGAGAGAGAGAACAAGAGAAAGGACCATCCCATCTACAACAAATAAAAAAAAGCAAAAAAAAGAGAAAGGCACTTTTATAGAGTAGCTAATAAAAGCAAATTGAAGAAAGCTTAAAAGAAGATCAAGAGAAACTAAGATTCTTTCAAGCGTATTGAGGGAAAATACAAAGAAGGTAGAGAGCTCACGCACACCATTCTGAACCAGCCACCTAAACTTAGCGCTAACAGATGAGCTACAACTTTAAATATATTCCCTTAACCCATATAAAGTGCTTGCCTTATTCAAGACCATACCTGAGTCTGAATTCTGTTTAGGCCCCTAAACCATAAGATCTGACCACGGCGCAACTCCCTCTCTGCATGATCAATCTCCTCTACATCTTCAGCAAGCTCTTCTTCTGGAATTTCATCCTTCTGTGTCCCATGACCTGCCTCTTTGAGGAACTTCAAACGACTCGTTGGTATTGTGGTTACCAGCTAAACAAAGGCAAAAATATGTCTAAGTAAAACTGAAAACTTAATTAGCAATAGGAGCTTTACTCAAGTTATCGCACTAAAGTATTCTTTAAAAAAAAAAAAAAAAAAAAATGACTTCACAGGTCTTGAATTCTAATCTTTTATACATACTGTATGTGCAAACATCAAAAGAAATATTCTGAATAAATGGACACAAAAAATAAAATTAAAGCATGCTTAAAGTAAAAATTAATACAACGTGCACTATTAAACATTACCTGCCAGTACCTCTAATGCTTTGACATTCTTTTAAGTCAGAAATTAAGAATCTAATATTAAAATAAAACCTGTGCACAATTACATTACGTAATCAGAGAAATACTGAGGACAAAACATGATTATGGAGAACACATACTGATATGGCAAGAAAATGTTTTTTTAGATTGGGCAGAGAAGGCCTTGCCTAGCTCCAACATAATATAAAAAATTTCAAAAATGAATAAATTTACCTGGCCCCAAAGTAATGTTCCCATACCGAGGAAAACAGACCAAAGCCACTGATCTACTGTCAATTCTGTACAACTAAAAGGTTTTCCACCAAACTGGACAATTATGATCTACAAAAGGAATAAAAAAATTGTTTAATTACTGAATATAAAAAATTACTTCTACAAATTGGGTAAAACAATTACTTATCTAATAAACACAGACATAGTAGGAAAGCAGCAAATGCAAGACATATTCATACAAGCTCTGGTATTGCAAAAGGAAGAGAAAAGATGTAAATTCATGATAAATTTAGAGCCAGGGATAAGTTTCAGTACTTCCAATTATAAAAATAAGACTCATATGATATCAGCTGCATTTTTTTTTTTTTTTTTTTTTTTTTAAAAAACAGAGTACAGAGGCTACCTGGGATCCTGGAATTTGTAAAATCACTGAGGAAAGAACACAATTACAGATCTTCTCTCCATCACCATTTCTCCTCCAGTAGTATAAAACAGTAAACTGGGAAGGAGGATTTAGGAAAATAAAACAAGTAACCTCTGGTCAAATGAATATTTCTTGCAGGGTTGCCTAACAGAAATAGGAGGATCTCAAAAATAAAACGAGAATGTTCTATAGACTTGTAGACAGCACCTTTATTACATAAAGAAATGCATAGTTTGTAGTTTAACAACGAAAATGCCCATCATGCGCTTACCTGTATTACAAAAGTACCTAATACAATGCTGCAGAATATGATATTGTTAAAAATCCCTTCAAACACATTTCTTTCTCCATGAATCTTCCTGGCATTAATTTCGTTAAAAAGCTGCATCATAACAAATGTGTTGAACACAATGGTATAGTGCTGTGATGGAGGCGCATGGAGGGGAGCATTTCTACCACTGTCGATGTCAAAAAGTTTCTCGCCTGTTAAAAAGAAATCACATACTTATCCAAATTACTGTCTCTCTGAAAAAACTTAAAATCACTTACCTAAGGATTGTAAAAATATTGCTATAGTTCACCATTTAGAAAGTAAAATACCATTTGAAAAATTTCTTAAAAGGATCATTGCAAAACTTAAAGTGATACTAAACACACACTTTAATTATATAGTCTATTTTCTTTCTATATATGAATGACACCATAAATATTTTAATAAAACATCTAAGTACCTTCTTCCTAATCAATAATACAGCTATCACATGACCCAGCCCTTTCCCAGCCTGTCTGCAGGGAAACATAAGCATGAGGAGCTTCTAGTTCTGTTGCTGGTCACATGTTCAAAATATATAACAAACAGCTTTTGGGATACAGAGTAAAAATAAATATACGGTGGGTATAGAAAAGAATCACCCCCTATAAAATAAGCACACACTGCTTTGCAGCCTGAAATGAAGACAGGCACAGTTTTTGTTTTATCCAGCTGTACTTACTGTTCAACTTACAACATCTAAGTGAAAGATATAACACCAGCAAGTCAGAAAAAAATTAAAACACAGAATCACTGAATTGGAAAAACGATCACCCCCGCCTAAAAATTACTTGTAAACTCAAATCAGTTGTACAGTGAGGAACAGAAGTACAGTATTTGAACACCCTTGCATTTTACAAGTTCTCCCACTTAGAAATCACGGAGGGGTCACATTGAAATTCACATTGTAGGTGCATTCCCACTCAGACAGAATTAAAAAAAAAAAATTCAGGAAATCGCACTGCTGAACATAAGTATTTGAACACCTAAGAAACAGAAAGAATTCTGGCTCTCAAAGACCTGTTACTGTGCTTTTAAAACGTCCACCTCTACTCCACTCATTAATGTAACTTAGTAGCACCTGTCTGAGCTCTTTAAAGACACCTGTCCACCCCGCAGTCAGTCAGACGCCAACTACTACCATGGGCAAGACCAAAGAGCTGTCAAAAGACACCAAAGGCAAAATTGTGGACCTCCACAAGGCTGGAAAGGGCTACGAGGCAATTGCCAAGCAGCTAGGTGAAAATAGATCAACTGTTGGAGCAATTGTTAGAAAATGGAAGAGGCTGAAGACGACTGTCAGTCTCCCTCGGCCCGGCGCTCCATGCAAGATCTCACCTCCTGGGGTATCTCTGATAAGAAAGGTGAGGAATCAGCCCAGAACTACAAGGGAGGAGCTGGTCAATGACATGAAGAGAGCTGGAACCACAGTTTCAAAGGTCACTGTCGGTAGAACACTACACCGTCATGGTTTCAAATCATGCATTGCACGGAAGGTTTCCCTGCTCATCACATGTCCAGGCCCGTCTGAAGTTTGCCAATGACCATCTGGATGATCCAGAGGAGGCATGGGAGAAAGTCATGTGGTCAGATGAGACCAAAGTAGAACTTTTTGGTCTAAACTTCACTCGTGTTTGGAGGAAAAAGAAGGATGAGTTGCATCTCAAGAACACCATCCCTACTGTGAAGCATGGGGGTGGTAACATCATGCTTTGGGGGTGCTTTTCTGCAAAGGGGACAGGACGACTGCACTGTATTGAGAGGATGAATGGGGCCATTTATTGTGGGATTTTGAGCAACAACCTCTTTCCCTCAGTCAGAGCATTGAAGATGGGTCGTGGCTGGGTCTTCCAACATGACAACCACCCGAAGCACACAGCCAGGATAACCAAGGAGTGGCTCCGTAAGAAGCATATCAAGGTTTTTGAGTAGCCTAGCCAGTCTCCAGACCTAAATCCAATAGAACATCTTTGGAGGGAGCTGAAACTCTGTGTTGCTCAGCGTCAGCCCCGAAACCTAACAGATCTAGAGAAGATCTGTGTGGAGGAGTGGGACAAAATCCCTGTTGCAGTGTGTGCAAACCTGGTCAAGAACTACAGGAAAAGTTTGACCTCTGTAATTGCAAACAAAGGCTTCTGTACCAAATATTAACACTGATTTTCTCAGGTGTTCAAATACTTATGTTCAGCAGTGCAAGACAAATAAATTCTTTAAAAATCATACAATATGATTTCCTGCATTTTTTTTTTTAATTCTGTCTCTCAGAGTGGGAATGCACCTACAATATGAATTTCAGACCCCCCCATGATTTCTAAGTTGGAGAACTTACAAAATCGTAGGTTGTTCAAATACTTCTGTTCCTCACTGTAGCTAATCACCATCTCAATGGCACCCAAAGATATTTGACTCTCAACGGTGATCATTTTGATTTTTTTGAATTGTAATAAAAACCCAGAAATATCAGATACATTCTTTTGTTAACTGCTCCACTAGCTTTGTTGCTTATAAGATAATATGCCCATGTGGAAAAATCTATATAGGTAAGACTAGGTAATCTAGGAAACAGATGGGTGAACATCTGACTAGTATTTCCACTCATAATAAACCACCAGTAGCCAGGGGCGGACTGACCATTTGGAAACTTGGGCACTGCCCCGAGGACCCGGGGTCAGTAGGGGGCCCCATGAGATGCCCCTGATACCTTTTTCATAGGCTTTTTTGAGTTTGGGCAAGGACACAGGGGCCCCATGATCCCCTATTGCTCGGGGGCCCCATGAGTTGTCAGTCTGCCCCTGCCAGTAGCTATACATTTTAGAGATGAATATGGTGGATCCACTCAGGGATTCAAATGTCTTGTGTTTTACAAATTAGAACTATCAGAGAAGAGGAGATAGAGAAAAAATACTGCTCCAGAAGGAGGCCATGTGGATCTTTCTGCTGGAGTCTATGACCCCTAAAGGGCTCAACAGCAAACTGTCCTTACAGTGTTTCTTATGAGCCAGTTGGGTTCTGTTAGGTGCCTCTCAGACTTTGGAATTTATAGTGATGTGTTGGGCCGTTTATATGGTCCAATTTTTAGCTCACAGGACCTCATGCTCTATAACACAACATGTATCGTTGCTTTATACGGTCAGGTATCACCCAGAAAATAGTGTCATATATGATAGCTTTCTCCGGTCAAATACAATTGAGATGTATTATGGTCATTTATCCAGAGAAGATGCAATTGTGAATATAGCTATTGAGCTCAACTGATGCGGACAGCTCTTTTTATGGTACTATGGTCATGAGATTCATTTATATGCTTCCCTTTTTTCCCCTCCCTGATCTATTTTCCTATTCCCACCTTCCCTGTATATGTTGATGACAGGTCTCCAACTGATTTGAGGGTGGATACATCTGATGATATATAAGTATTGACTGACAACCTGTCTAACCAATCGCTCTGAAGAAGTCTCGAGAGTAGGTGAGACAAAATGTGTCAACGTGGTCACACGCCCCCCCCCCCCCCCCCCTCCATTCCCTGCACGCTATCTTCACACCTCATGGTGTCTTCACAGGACCTTACAGCACGGATATGGCATCCCTTCCACGGAGGCATGATCGGCAGTCACCACTGGATCATTTGCGGAGCCTCTACAGGACATGGCCTCAATATTGGGACTACAAGCCGCGATTTGACTTATAGGATCTTAGAGGTGCCATTATACAGTGAGTACTGGTGACCTGGTGTTGCTATCTAGGTCGTATCAGCTGTGCAGGCTTGCACAGGCTGGACTGGTTACACACATCGAAGCTGCTATAGCAGGTACTCGCATTACATCTTTCCATCTATTTCCACTGGCTAGAATAGACTCTTTCCTGGAGGCTCATTTCTGCTGGGTGCTGTGGTCCGTTTATGCCTGGTGATTAGCCTGTTTCCACTATTGCAGGCTGCATGTGGAATATTTGACAGTGTACATTCATGGATTTATAGTGGACACATTCTGCCGGAAATCACAGAATATTTTTTTCTTTTTTCCTTTGGATTGGCCATACCATGTTTTACATCTTTCAGTGCACTACTGACCTGATTATTCAGGTTGGACATTAGAGGCCAGTAGTTAACATTTGGTATCTTTCAGGTCTTGACCGGTTTACTACATTGTTTATGCATTTAAGATTGGCCTTTTGACTGCAGTCTCTCATTATGCACAGGAATAATATATTGCCCTGCTAGATAGTGTGTTGATAGATGGGATATTAGATCTAGCAGGGTGTGGGGAGTAGGGGGGCTATAGGAGTCACACCTCAGCTCCCTTCTTTCCTTTCTGGGAGGGGGGTGGTTAGGTGGGCGGGTTATTGTGGGAGAAGCATTGGGGTACCTTGGAGGGCTTTTGGGGGGGTGTTTGGTTAGTTTTTGGGGGGATTGTTGAGAGGTGGTTGTGATGTTGGAGGAGGGGGTTTTTATGGTTGGGAGTGATTAGTAGGTCCTCAATGCAATGTGTTTTTACTTTGCATGTCTTTCACGAATAAATATGTATTTGAGGTTAGTATTTTTAGGTGTGTAACCTATTTTCTTTTCTGTTTTTTTTCATCATGTTGATTAGCTCAGCATGAAAAAAAGCTTTCTTGGGGGGGCGCATGTGCAGAGCCACCTAAGCCAGACATATCAGCTTACAGCTCCACTCCACCACCGCTCACATAGCCGTATGGAGCAGCAGGTAGGCAACCACAATGGCAACTCAACCCTCCCACATGCTCGGTAAGCACCCAGGAACCCATAGAATTGTCTTGAGAGGATCCAGACAAAATCCTAAACCGAAAAGTATCCGAGAGGTGCTAGTGCGGGCCTCCTCCAAAATGGCGGCACTGCCATCTTCACACACGAGCATGTCTTGCTCTCCCAAGCCGACACCCCCCATCAGCAGGGAGGATGCAGATTCGGACGCAGACACCCCGGTCTCCATCACAGCCCACCCTCTCTTCACTCAGACCTGCTGAGGCAATTCGAATGGATGCTACAAAAAAGGCACTCAAACAGACCTCTGACCAAATCACTAAATGCCTCTCCAGGGAGGTCCGCGAGCTAGGCCAGCGCACCTCCGACCTAGAACGGAGGGCCAACGACCTAGAAGCCACACTCAACAATCACAGAGACGAGCTGGAGTCCCTCAAAGAAGAGAACCTTAATCTGCAAACCCAGCTAGAGGACTAAGAGAATAAGGCCAGACGCTGTAATTTTAGAATACGAGGTATCCCTGAATCTGTTATCGATCTTCAATCCACAATCACGGTCTTATTCCAGGAATTGGCTCCTTTTATTCCCTTGGAGAGGCTTGAAATGGATCGGATTCACAGAGCCCTGTCCCCACGCAAATCAGAGGGGCCCCCAAGAGAGATCATAAGCTCCATTTTTACCGCACTAAGGAGCAACTCTTGTCAGCTGCATGGCAACGCAAGTCACTCTCCTTCCAAGGTCATGAATATCAGCTGCTTGCAGACCTCTCGCAACTCCAAACGTAGGGCCCTCAAGCCTCATCTACTGACCTACACTTAGGGCTTTGCTTTACACACCAGGGATCCAAAACACACCTGTAAGTCCTCTGAAGAACTCCAGGCCCTCCTACAAGAACTACATATGGAGACTCCATCTCCGCCTGCAGAGAAATCGATACCACGGCAGATCTGCTTCTTGGTCTCCACTAAAAGCTACCACCTCTGCCTATAGGTCTTACCACCACGGTCCCAACAAGCGAGGTCGCTTTGCCTCACTAGCCCAAGGTCCACCTGCCTCCATGAATTGATAGCATCCTGCAGGACCTCTGCTTCCCCCATCTTCAACCCTCAGTTTGAATCACTGCTGATTCTCCGTTCAGCCCACGCTGGGCACACAGTTACTGTTAACGATCCTGAGTCGCTGACTTTGCAAAAAGGTTAGCAGTTTCGCTGATAAGTCTATCGCACCTAGATATCCTTTGAATGTACATGGCTACTAGCATACTACTTGGTCATGGCTATGGGGAAGGTGGATCATAATCCTTAATATTGGACGTCTCCCCCATACCCATCGCCTTAGAATACTACATGTAAAATAGTTTATAAACAGTACTTAGACACCCCGACTTCTTGAAGGGAGAAGCAACATCTCTCTCTCTCTCTATATATATATATATCTATCTATCTATGGTTTCCCTATGTCTTGAGATCTGGGCTTGACTCTTACATAGCCCTATTTGCTTCAGTGTATTTAACTAAAAACTCAGGACCCCCCAACCCATTTTCTGAAGTTAACCTGCCCCCTCTTTGGTTAATTCATTAGGTGGCCCGAACTAACTTGTACCCTACATGTTCTCCACCCAAATAACGCTACTCCATTTTCAAGCTATACCTCAGTTTATATACCTCCCTTGGCCTACTTGACTCATCAAAACTACTAAAACACACCAACAGTCCCAATCCCCGAGAACCACACAAGACCTAGCTGCAATTGTTGTTAACTCTACATTATATCAAGAAATTGTACGGCTGCTGTGACACGGGGTGGTTGTAACTGCTGCCTTCAAGCTTGTCCTTGGGTACCCCCACACAGGCTCCCCCAGGGAACAGTTTAGCCTCCAAGCCCTTCCTAGTTAGGCAGTTCTGTATTTGTATTCTTAAAGTTCTTTTTTACTTGACTATTCCAAGACATTTATTTTTATACCCCTATTCTCTCCCTGGACCCTTACAACAAAGTTATTACACCTTTAGACTCCTTAATACCCAGGTCTAGTGACTCTACCTGGTGCCTAAATTATACCCTTCTGGCTCCGTGCTACAATTTAAATAGCGATTAAAGATTACCTAATCCACAATAACACACCAGATATCTCACCCACTACACTGTAGGAAGCCCATAAACTGGTGTTACAAGGAGTGCTTATTAGTCAGGCATCCCACTTAAAAAGAAAGACGGTTACTTCATAGACGCCGCATTCCATAACTCCCTCAGTCTTTCAAACTGACCCCTCCCCCAACCACAAACAGGCTTATGAGAAAGCCTGTCTAGAGAGCTGGATCTCTTCTAAACTAAATCTGCCGAAAAAAGTGCCCCGAAGGTCCAGACACAGACACTATATGAAAGCCAATAAACCTGATACTTTCCTAGCCCCGACTCTCTGTAACCTAGATCGACCATGCAAACCTATTTGATTGAAAATAGAGATTCATAAACAAGTAATCCTCTGAACATCCTATGTGTGTTTCACAAACACCTTGCAGACCTCTATTCAGCAAAAACCTCGTTTGAGGAATCCAAAGCTGAAGCTCTTTTTTCAAACCTTTGATTTCCAACTTTAACACTGTCACAACGCACTTCTCTAGAGCAGCCGGTCTCTGACTTAGAGGTGATAAATACAATTAAATCTCTTAAAGCTAATAAACGCCCAGGACCATATGGTTTCACAGCCTCTTATTACAAGCGTTTTGCTGGCCTCTTAGCACCACTTTTAGTCAGGTCCTTTAACGTTTTACTAAAAGACCACGCTTTTGGACCGGACTCCCTCACAGCCATCATTACTATGCTACCCAAGCCTAATGCAGACAATACCTCTTGGTCCAACTATAGACCCATCTCCCTGCTTAATAATGACATCAAGAGACTAGCTAAGACATTATCTGCAAATCTGAAGAGGGTTATTGGTTCTCTCATACACAAGGATCAAGTGGGTTTCATCCCCTTGAGACAAGCTGGGAATGGGGTCTGTCGGGCAGTCCTGCTTGCCCAAGAAGTCAAATCGTCGTGTCCTTACATGTTTGTGCCTCATGACCTTAAAAAAGCCTTTGATATGGCCTCCTGGCCATATCTACAAATTGCCGTACACCAGTGGGGCTTCGGTCCACACTTTCTTACCTGGATCGCCTCCCTATATGCCTCGCCAAAAGCTGAAATATGCAGGGCACAAGTCTGACCCATTCCCATTCAACGCGGGACACGCCAGGGCTGTCCCCTCTCCTCTTTGCCCTCGCGCAACTTATACGAAACAACCCTGACATCCGAAGCCTAGTGCTAGGAGCCCACCACCATAAATTGACTCTCTACAGATGACATACTTCTCTTTATGACTACCCCTCTCATATCTGCTCCCAATCTCTTGATCACACTAGATCAATTCTCAGTTGTCCCTGGACTACAAGTCAACCCCCCCAAAAATCTAAAGCACTTAATATTTCCATACCCACATCAAACTCACTGCCGACCCATCCGTGCTCTACCCCACCAATTACCCCCCCATGTTAACACATCTAATCAACCTTATGACATCCTGGTCCTCCTTACCTCTGGCATGGAGGGGGGCACACCACTGTTGTTAAAATGTCCATCTTACCCAAAATTCTCTCTTTCGTGTCCTTCCTATCCCAGTCCCTTCCTATTTCCCAAGGATTCTCCAATGTCGAAATCAGTCTCATGTCTAGGGCAAAACTAGACCATGAATCTCCAAGTCAATTATTTTCTCCCCTAAAACCAAAGGAGGCCTAAGCCTCCCAACACTTCACCAAATATCAAGTGGCACACCTTGCTCAACTCACTAAATACCACACGGCCCATGAGACCCCTCTCTAGGCAGCCATAGAGGTTGTGGACTGTGACCCACTATCAGTCGCAAATTTGCTGTGGCTTCACCCGAAAGATCACCGTGCCCTTCCAAACCCTATCACCAAACACAGTTTATCTCTCAAGATACGCCTTGGCTTACAATCTCCCCATAATCCCCTCCTGTCCTTCCTTTACAACCCTGCCTTCACACCAGCCTGGACATCCCCCTCCGCATTTCACAATTGGCCCTTTAGCAACCTTATTCGGGCCCATAAACTAACCACCCCAGATACTTTCAAACCATTCCCAATCATATGTGAAACATACGGTCTTCCAGGATCTGAACTTTTTTTGATACTTGCAAATCAAGCACTTCCTCACACCTAACCTATGAACAGATTCCTCCTTTCCAAAAATGTCCAAAGTTAAAGGACTTGCAAGAATGACCCACATGCCCGAGGCCTAATCTCTGCACTTTATTCCCACCTATTAACTCCTCCGCCACCCTCAACCATACATCACCAGATGGGAGAGAGACCTCGGTCTTAACCTAGACCCCCACTGACTGGGAAGATATCTGGTTAACCACAAAATTGGCTTCCCAAAGTAAAGTGGCCTTAGAAATAAATTACAAAGTGCTAATGAGATGGTACATGGTTCGCGCTCGGATAGCTAAATGGCTCCCCCTCTACTCTTCCACCTGGTTTAGGGGCTGCTCCGACCCTGGCACTCATTAACATATTTGGTGGGCTTGCCCTCTTGACCCTCTCTTTCTTGACTGAGATTTTCCATATCCTCTCCACCATGCTCCCCTACTCCTTACCTGGCTTTGGCCCTTCTTAAAGAAACTGCCCCCAGACTCGTCTCAGGCATTTTAAGCTCCTTCTGCAGGTCATGACTGCAGCAAAACAAACTATTGCTAAGGCCTGAAAATCCCCCCACCTCCACATTTTAGAAGTAAAAACACATGATCACGGAGCCATGATCCACCCCAAGGTTGAAGCGGTCCTTTTAGATAAAGTGCGTAAATACAAAATGCAATGGAAACCTTGGGTAGAACACTTCCTTACACCTGATCTTGACAAATCCTTACCTTTCCCATTTTAGAACCCATGCTGTGCCTCCCTCTTGGGGCCCCCCCGCTGACCTCTGCAGCCTCTCCCCTCTTTTCTTTACCTGTTGGTTATACTCATATTGGTCGCTAATAGCATACCCTTAACCATGCCAACTGAGATGCCTGCAGTTCAATTCCCCCCCTGGTTAAGCAAACAAATATACCAGAAATACTTCCCTTAAATGAACTGCTATACTATTCATCACAAACACTAACCGCACCCTGCCTTGCCATTACTTTCGAAATACCAACCAATTTATAAACTTGTCTACATTGTACTCTTTTCATGAATATTAATATTTTTGTTCATAATGTTATATATTGTGTCCCCAACATATACAAACGCCTTCCAGGCATACTTTGAGTTACTACTGTTACTGTGGTCATCTCCTGTTAAGATTATATACTTGCAATCTCTAGATCTGTAATCAATTCTATTATCTTTAATAAAATATTTGAAGAAGAAAAGAGCTTTCCTGGAGCATTTCAGTCCCTGATAGTGCAACTGAAGCAATCAACTATGGGTGGCAAGGCACTGTCAAAAGATCTCAGGGATCAAGTTGTGGACAGGCACAAGTCAGGAGATGGATACAAAATAAATGCAAAGGTATTATTAATGCCTAGAAGCAAAGTGAAGTCTATTATTAAGAAGTGAAAGGTATTTGGTACAACACTGACCCTCCCTGGATCAGGACGTTGCTACAAACTTCATGAAAGAGCCAGGAGGAAACTGGCCAGAGAGGCTACCAAGAGGCCTACAGCAACTTTGAAGCAGCTGCAGAAATTTATGACAGAGTGGTCACTGTGTGCATGTGACAACACTATCACAAATTCTCCACAAATGTAGCTTGTATGGGAGGGTTGCAAGAAAAAAAAAAGCCACTGCTCAAGAAAGATCACATGCAGTCACGACTGAGCTTTGCCAAAACACACCTTGAAGATTCTGAGGCCACATGGAGAAAAGGTGTTATGGTCAGATGAGACACATCTTTAATTATTGGGCCTCAACACTAAACGATATATGTCTGGTGGAAATCCAATACAGCTCACCATCCAAATAACACCATTGCTACAGTAAAGCACAGAGGTGGTAATATCTTGTTATGGGGGGTGTTTCTCTGCAACAGGGAGTGGAGCACTTGTCAGGATAGAAGGAAAAATGGATGGGGCAAAATAATGTCAAATTCTTCAGGACAATCTGCTGCCCTCTACCATAAAGATGTCAATGGGAAAAAGGATTACTTGCCAACAAGACAATGACGCAAAGCACACAGCAAAAATGACAACACAGTGGTTGGAGAAAAAGCCAAATGTCTTTGCATGGTCTAGTCAGAGCCCAGACCTAAACTCCATTGAAAATCGGTGGACTGACTTGAAGACTGCAGTCCACAAATGGTCATCAAATTTCACTGAATTTGAGCAGTTATGCACAGAAGAGTGTCTAGTTAGTAGAAACATATCCCAACAGACTAAAGGCTGTAAGCAAAAAGTGGTTCAACAAAGTACTGACACAAAGGGGTAATCTTTTTTTCCCAACTCAGTGACTGTTTTTTATATTTTTTTCTGACATGTTTGGTGTTCTATCCATCTTTCACTTGGATGTCACAAGTTGCACTAGTAAATAAAGCTGGATAGAAAAAAAAAAATGGGTGTCTTATTTTCAGGCTGCAAAGCAACAAAATGTAATTTTAAAATTTTTCTATATCTATTGGAAATGAACGGTTTAAATCGCCATACAAATATGTAGTGAAATTAAATCTTTATTTTTTTGCAATGGCATGGTGTAGGCAGATTTCTGAAACTCACAGGCTGTGCCACACCCATCCAGGATGTGTCTTTGAATAACAGGGAGGTAAGGCCTCCATCATTCATGATGGAATATCACACCCACATGTGACTCTGAAGTCACATGGGTTGCCCTGGCTTGATCGGGAGGAAAAGCTTGGAATAAAAACTCAATGGAAACCGATCATGTGCAGTAGCTGCCAACACTGCTCTGTAAAATCCCCAACTGCAGGAGGGGAGCCAGAGAACAGCAGGATCAACCACATTTTTTGCAGAATACAGAAAACAAATCTCATAGTGAATAAGTATGAACAGCATGTAATAAAGCATTTTTTTGCAATGTGGGTTTAGTGACACTTTTAAATGCCAAGTGTGAGCATACAAAAATGTTAGCAGCTGTGTAAGACTGCATTAACAAGAAGACAAATAGCAGAAAATGCAGACTCACTTTTTGCTGACCAAAAGCATAATAACCAACACTTATGGCTTAATTAGGGTACAAGGGATATATGGAGAAACATTTTTAGTGCATGGATATGAAGATACTAGGTTTCGAAGTAGTCCTTGCTCAGTCTGTTAGGTGGCTTGCAGGATCTAATTTAAATCCTATTAACTCTTCACTGCTTTTGTCCCATTTATCACCTGCTGATGTGTCAGGAGTCATATGCCCTGATGATACAGCAACCAATCTATATCATTATGGTAAGGTTGCACATTATAGTGTTATCAGTGCTGCTTGAAGCAATAGGAACAAGAATGTATAACTTATAAAACTGTTACCATTCATTCCAGTGTATTAAAAAGGCGTTTAAGGTCAATCCACACTAATTTGTTGTGACAACGTGTGTTATTGGCGTTGATGCAATATGGTGCCATTTATTTTGAACGGCATCCCAATGCATCTTGCCAAGAGATGTATTTCAGCAACCTGCCAGAAATGGAGCAGGCACTTTTTTTGGTGTGCTAGGCAGCCAACTGAAATGAATGGCCCACCCTAATGCACCGCAAGTTAACCAAATGCAATTGTGTAAATGGGCCCTTGGTGTTAAAAGGAATTAAAAAATGGAGTGAAACAAATACTTTTTGTAATGGGGAAAACTGGAATGACAAATGTGCTATCACGTAAAGAAAAACAAAACAAAAAAAAAAAGTTGTTTCACACACTCAGAAACAATGCAAAAAACACACTTACCCACAAATAGTAGTGTGAAGACCACAACTAACTGGTAGACTGCATGACCTAAAATATTTTTCATCATTGTGCGAGATATGAGGGGTTTATTTCTCCCATAAGGTTTTCTCAATAACAGAGATTCTGTTGGAGGCTCAGTTGCCAAAGCAAGTGATGCAAATGTGTCCATAATAAGATTTACCCATAACATCTGAACGGCCTTAAGTGGAGAATCCTGGAAAAAAATTAAAAAAAAAGGAGTTGTTAAAAAGTGTTTAGCCAAGTTTTATACGCACTGATGCTTATCTTTTTGGAAGGTGTGTTTTGATGAAAACCACACCAAAGAAACAGCAAACTTTTTATGTACCAAAAGGCAAAAAACAAAACACCTCAAACAAGGGTAGGTGCTTTTTTTCAACTAAACACTAACATCCATATACACACCAAAAAATGTAGTGTAAAGAACATAACAGCAGAGTGAGAAATAAGGTAAAAAGTACACTGGTTAGTATGCTCAGCTGTGATGTATGAAAAGAAGTTGAGGGCAAGTAACCTTAGCCTTCCCAAATACATCTAGGTCACAGCACTAGAGTATGCACTGTCATCTGTCAAGTGCTGCATATTTAATGTGAAAGAGAAACAGTGCTTACTTGTGTGATACATGCTCCAGTAAAAGCTACAATAACAGCAACTACATTGACAGTAAGCTGGAATTGTAGAAATTTCGAGATACTATCATACACGTTTCTTCCCCACATTACTGCTTTTACAATGCTGCTGAAGTTGTCATCTGTGAGAATAATATCAGAAGCTTCTTTTGCAACATCTGTTCCAGCAATACCCTGTAAAGAAAGGCAAAGAGAATAAAGTTTAAATAAAACACATGCATTCCCCCAAGCAATACCACTGTACCTTAAACAATGATTTATTAAATAAGCAAAGACACTTGTCTGCCTCAAGTGCTCTCATAAATGCATCTTGGGCACACTGCCTTCTCTGTTCATTTAATGACACGAGAAAGTCCCAAGACACAAAAATGATGAAGCATCTGCAGAGGACATGAAAAGTCGTATTAAATAATTTACTCAAACCTTCAAAACAAAAAACCTGGTAAAAATGACCACAACAATTTGCACGTGCTATTTTCACTACCTAATGCTTAAAGGGCAATTTTGTTCAACATGAATATTTCAATGTTTAGGAAATGTAGAAGCGCGTTAAATACCAACTGATTTCTTACATATTTTACAGATGTCAGCAAGCACTTTTCCCACAAGTGCAAAGTTCTGCCCACCTGTAGCAACCAACACCTTGTTTTGTCATTTGTGGTACATTTTGCAGAATGCAGTAGAACAGAGACTTTCTTTTGCAGCAAGAGAAGTTAGTTTTCATGATTAAAGTGGTTGTAAAGGCTGAAGGTTTTTACCCTAATGCATTCTCTGCATTACGGTAAAAAAACCTATTGCTCTCCTTCACCCCCCCTAAAAGCTTACCTAAGCCTGGGAGCAGCAGCGCTGCTCTCTCTCCCTCCTTACTGGATTGAGAACATTGGGAGCCATTAGCTCCTGCTTTTGTCAATCGAATCCAGTGACAAGGGTGCGGGAAGAGGGGCCATGCAGCACTGTGTGTGCCAACGGACATACAGAGCACAGCTCGGGATCGAGTCTGCAAATGTGTCACCGTAGGAAGCGGCTTTCTATATTGGCATATAGAGAAGCTGAGTGCAAAACCACTGCACAGTACAGGTAAGTATGACGTGTTTTTTTCTGACTTAAGTGTGAAATGTTTATTAACCACTAAAGAGCCTCCCCGGAGCAGATATACTGCAACAAGGTGGCTCCACTGCGCAAAATCACGTACTTTTTCATTTCCAGGAAAAGGGTGCATGTGTTGCTCTACCAGTGTCACTATTGGCTGCTGCATATGTCAATCACCAGGTCCCAGCCGGCGATTCCCATCCCGGACTCTGATCGTCGACAGGGCTGAGAGGGAAGAGATCTGGTGATCATCGGCAGGGCTGAGAGAGGAGAGATCTGTGTGTAAAAAACACAGATCTCTCGCCTGTCAGCATGGATATGCTGCTTTTTAACTATCTGCACAGCAAAAGATACAAAGCAGCATGTCTTCCAAGTAAAACAGCACACAACACACACAAAGCAGATTGCTAACCCTTTGATCAGTCCAGATGTTAATCCCTTCCTGCCCAGTGTCATTAGTACAGTGTCAGTGCTTTTTATTAGCACTGATCACTGAATTGGTGTCACTAGAAATGTCAGTGGCAGTTATTCAGTTTCCCCCATCTCCCCAGTGTCAGAATGCCCGCCGCAGTCCTGTTATAAGTCGCTAACTGCCATTACTAGTATAAAAAAAAATTAAATCATCCAGTATATACACCCAAATTTGTAGACGCTATAACCAATTGATATACACTTATTGGGATTTTTGTTTAGCAAAGACATGTAGCAGAATACATTTTGGCCTAAAATTTATGAAGAAATTTTATTTTTTACATTTTTTTATTGGATGTTTTATAGCAAAAAATGTTTTTTTCAAAATTGTCAGTCTTTTTTTGGTTTATAGTGTGAAAAATTAAAACTGCACAAGTGACCAAATACCACGAAAAGAAAGCACTATTTGTTGGGGGAGGACAAAATTTCATTAGGGTGCAGCATTGCATGACCATTCAATCAGTTAAAGTAATGCAGCACTGTATCGCAAAAAGTGGCTTGGTCAGGAAGAGTGGTAAATTTTCTGGAGGGCAAAAAAAAGTGAACTTTATGGTCTTCATTCCCACATGGCATAAATAACTGTATGCCCATGGAGGGCCATGTTTACCTGCAAATGAATGAACACAGGTGCTGCTCACAATGTGACATTCCTGGCCACTCAGGGTGCATGCCTGGATATAGGTGTGATTGAAATTTTAACGAAAACTATGTTGTTGTATTAAAGAATTTTTTTTTTTGTTAATGTCACCTAAAAGATTAGTGGTCACATCATCGAAAGCCAGTGCCACCGGCTACAGATCTGTAGTCAGGACCAAGATCTGTCTGACACAACTGGGTCTTTCTGCTGAGAGTATGGAGGGAGTGTACTCTCAGCAGATAATGTTAAAGCCTACCCTTTTTACGTCACACATAAGTGTAAGGCCGTTGTAAAGGACTTCATTGTACTGGTCTGTATGGTCATGTGTACCTCTAAGACATCCCCTAAGCATAAGGTTTTGTGTATTTTCAGCACTGCACTTTAAGCTGCATGAAAACGTCCTTTCTAGCTGAATGGTACATTTTAACATTAGCTTGCAAATTGACCTTGAAAAAGACCCCCCAAAAATGCAAGATTTGGCTCCCATAGACTTCACTAGAGTTTGATGCAATGTTGAAGGGAATCGATCGAGGGAGCTGCCGAAGCGAGTGAAGAGGAGAGCGGCCAGAGAAGGAAGACAGCTGACAGCTGGTTCCTAGTGTATCCTGTACCCAGAAGAGGGAGCTCATCCACCTTCATACACTGGCTCTGAGTGCTCTTTTGACTTCATTGCATATCACTACACCCAAGGCTGATGATCCACCTGGGAGGGATGGTCCGTGTATCTGGCTGAATACCTGGATAGATGGTCATATATATGCACAATTTATCTACACGGTTCCAGTCACCTATCCAATATAGAGTGGATTCCCATTTTCAAGTTTTCTGCAGAATTTTCTCATATTCATGATGAATTTATGGATTCTATGAACTCTATGCTCACTTATTCATATATTTATATATATTTATGTCACAGCGCTGCACTATTTTGTTATTTATGTTACTAGGTCTAGTGATTCCTTGGAGTGTTCTAGCGGCTTATTATATGAGCGCTCGCTTTATTTATTTTTGAATTCATGCTTTGGTATTGCTGTTTAAGTCTGGAGGAAAAAAAAGTAGTACCATAGGCCAAAAACATCAGTGGCAGGAGATGTAAGGAGTATCAAACTGCTCTTATAATCATGTCTCCCAATGGCAGAAGTCCAATTTAGTCTTTATATAATTAAGGACGGCCAGTACTAAAGTTACACACTTTTCATGCACAATCAATTATCATCTCCAATACTAAAGCTGCACACAAGTTCCTTTTTACACTCACATTCTAATATGAAAGCCTGCATAAGAATATTTCACATTTACCACATGCAGCCGTCAGAAGATCAAATTATACACAACTTAATAAGTAAGGAGCCCTTTAACATGGGCATTCAGTCTGGATCAGTTTGTCAGTTTTTAGATGGATCTAGACCGAAACAAAAATGTATGACTGTGGGCGGGCAGATGTAAACTGACATACATCCATTTACATTCACTTACATGTGAGTCAGTTATGTACACAGAAAAAAATAAAATATATAAAAGGTCAGTTTCAGTTTTTGTGGACATAACAGATGTAAAATATAACGGGATTGAAGACAGATGTTGCAAACTGATAGACACTGAAGCGAGGACAGACATTCAAACTGATGAAGACTGATAACTTTAATCAGTATTCATCAGTTTTTTTTCTTTGCAAAAAATGTCACAGAATGGATGGCGCCCATGTGAAGATGCTTTCATACAGGCATTACCTATTCAGTCACATTTTTGATGAGAATGGATTCAGTTTATACATCCATCCTCAGTTTGGTTTACATCAGTTTGCATTTCAGTTCTATTCAGTCCACATTTGTTTTTGGATCCATTTTAGTGGTTGCAGAAATTATAGGTGACAAAAGTATAAACAAAAAGTGTTTCTTGCCTAAAGAGACAAACAGAACGGATTTAGATGGATAGCATGCATTTACATCTGTTCAGATCCAAATAAATGGAAGAGGACGCAGCCTTGCTCTGTGGGGAAAAAAAGGGACCTGAATGGACACAGGTGTAGGCAGATAATCAATGGATTATCATTCATTTACATCCGCTCACGCATAGATATTTTGGTTCAGTCTGGATGTAGACTGAAGGCCTGTGTGAAAGCGCCCTGAAAGCATCCCAAGAATAATGCAAACTTTTCTCCCTCTGCTAGCAGTTTGACACTTTTGATTTATCAAAGAAATAAAGAAAAAAAATCCAAGCTGTTTTGGGATCAGTTTTTAGGACAACATACTAATTAAAGTGGAAGTCTGGGCTTGAACTCTCAAAGCTTAAAATGTTACTAAAGGCAGAATTTTTTTTAAGAATGAAAACAAACATGTTATACTCATCGGCCCTGTGCAGTGGTACTGCACAGAGTGGCCCTGATGCTCCTCTTATCAGGTCCCCCACCAGCGATATCCTGGCTCCTCCTATGTGTGTCCCCATAGCAAGCCATTTACTATGGGGAAAAGCAAATCCTGCTGTGTGCTTGCTCCGGGCACTTCCTCCTCACCGCGCTTGATTAACAGCAGCAAGAGCCAATGTCTCCTGCTGCTGTTTGAGTCCCTGCGTGAAGAAGAAGGGAGAGAAGAGAAGAGATGCAGCTGTGCACAGTACTGATCTCTACTCCCTTCTCTTCCCCTTTACAAAAGGGGGGGAGCACAGGGAACTAAAAAAAACATTTTTTTACCGCAATACAAGCAATGCATTAAGATAAAAAATATTTTTAGGTTTAGTAAAACTTTAAAACAGCTCCCACCCCTCTTCAAAAACCTATACTAACTACTCTGTAGAAGGAAGATACGGATTCTTACCTATTCCCAGGGTGCTCAGTCTGGTCATGTGATCAGCTCTCAGTGGCTGACTTCAGGGGAAAGTGAGGACAGGAGACAACGTGTAATAAGCCTATGGGTTCCATCGCTGTCCGGACATTACATCCGTCATTGGCACTTTCTCCTCTTCCCTGAAGTCAGCAGCTGGGGAGATCACAACTGGAATGTCTCAAACCTAGGCATCTGAGAAAACTGGCAGATATCCCCTCACTTGAAGAAACGGAGTGCTCCATCACTGAGAGGGGTCATAAAGTCAAGCTTAGCCAGATTGGGAATCCAGGGTTTGTGGAGAAAAAGGGGTGCCAGGCTTAGACATTGAGGGAAAAGCTTGGAAAGGAACTTCTTATAAAACCAGATTGGATTTGTTTGCAGGCATCTTGCTAGGCAAAAGCATGCTCTTACCACCAGTGACGTTTTTAATTTAAGGGAAAAAAAAAAGAAAAAAAAGAAAAAAAAAAAAAGGAGGTTCCAAATGTTCAGCAAAAAAAAAAAAAAAAAATTGTCCTTTAACAAGTAACCCCTCCAGTGGTTTTTTTTTTCTTTTTCCCCTACATACTAGATTCACAGACAAGTACATGAGCCACAGAATCTGACATCTGAATGGACAGAAGCCTATACTGCGCAACTGTTGTATAAGTTTGCAAGCCTGCAATGCAATAGCAGTAGGAAGGCGTTCCAGATCCTTAAGAGCAGAAGGATCTATAAGAATGGAGACAGGGTCCGAGGATATACACTATATTGCCAAAAATATTGGGATGCCTGCCTTTACACGCACATGAACGTCAACCACTTGCCCTCCAGAGGATTTACCCCCTTTTCAGACCAGGCCATTTTTTGCAATACGGCGGCGGGCATTCTGACATGGAGGAGAACTGACTGCTACTGACATCCCCCAGTGACACTAATCCAGTGATTAGTGCTAATAAAAAGCACTGACACTGTGCGGACATTGGGCAGGAAAGGGTTAACATCTGGGGTGATCAAAGGGTTAGCTGTGTGCTGTGTGTTTTACTAGGGAAACCAGCTCCTTTGTATTGCTCTGCTTTGCACAGTGCACGCCCCCTACCCCGAAATACAATATTACATATGGATACACGCGATTTTACGCATCCTGCTGCCCTGTAGCAGTACTTACGCTATCGGGAGGTCGGGAAGCAATTAATGGCATCCCAGTCTGTAGGGTTCAATACTGAGTTGGCCCACCCTTTGCAGCTATAACAACTTCAACTCTTCTGGGAAGGCTGTCCACAAGGTTTAGGAGTGTGTCTATGGGAATGTTTGACCATTCTTCCAGAAGTGCATTGGTGACGTCAGGCACAGATGTCGGACGAGAGGGCCTGTCACACCAGAGAACACTTCTCCACTGTTCTAGAGTCCAGTGGCGGTGTGCTTTAGACCACTGCATCCAACGCTTTGCATTGCACTTGGTGATGTAAGGTCCCAGTACTTTTGGCAATATAGTGTGTATGCGTACACACACAGCTCAGCATAAGTACACCCAACAGATTTGTCAGAAAACTTTTATTTTCCTTTCAGAATCAACATTTTCTATGGGACAATACTACAAAATACACCCACAAATGCTGGCCATTGATTGCAAATAAGATTTGTTAATTTGCACACACACAAAAGTATTTTTCCTTACAAATTCATTCAATCCAGATTGCAGAATGAATACAGCCCAATTAAAGTCTTAGGAGTAAAGCTGCATTTTAGACAACAAAATCCTAATGAACAAGAATTTAACTACAGGTGAATCTAATTATTCATTAACTGTTTGCTGTCCAGCCACTGTAGAAAAACGGCCACAAGGTGGCACCGCTGGGCAAAATCACCTTTTAAAATGTCATTTTGCAAAACAGGTAGGGGCGCACCTGTCCTACTGATCATGGCAGCGGGTGTCAATCACCGGGTCCCGGCCTGTCATTACCCGCCGACTCCCGGCAAACAGTGACACAGAACACAGCTGCTCAGTCAGCTCCTAACACACTGATCCTGAGAGAGGAGTTTATCTCTTGGGATCAGCGTGTTCCTGTGCAGCACACACCCCCAACCCCCACCCCCTAGTAAAACACTCCCCTCACACAGTTAACCCTTTCATTGCCTAAAAAAGGTTAACCCGTTCCTCCCCAGTGCCATTAGTACAGTGTCCGGTTTTTTTTTTTTTGCACTGATCACTGTATTGGTGTCACTCGGGATGTCAGTGACCCCAAGTCAGTTCCCCCCAGTGTCAAAATGTCCGCCGCAGTCACGCCATAAGTTGCTGATCACTGTCATAAGTCGCTGATCGCCGCCATTATTAGTATTAAAAAACAAATCCCAGTATCTTTCCCGCCATTTGTAGACGCTGTAACTTTCACGTTAACCAATTAATTTACACGTATTGGGATTTATTTTTGGCAAAGACATTTTGGCTGAAATTTAGGACGAAATTTGATTTTTAAATTTTTTTGCTGGACATGTTTTATAGCAAAAAGTCCAAAATATAGTTTTTTTTTCCCCTCAAAATTCTCAGCTTTTTTTTATAGCGCAAAAAATGAAAAAAAACGCACAGGCGATCAAATACCACTGAAAGAAAGCTCAATTTGTGGGAAAAAAAGGATGTAAGTTAAATTTGGGTGCAGTGTTGGATGACCGCGTATTTGTCAGTAAAAGTAACGCAGCGACGTAACAAACAGCTTCCTGACCACCCTAAAGCAGGAATACTGCTACAGGGAGACATGGGTGCGCAAAATCACTAATATATAAATATATACAGTCATGGCCGAAATTGTTGGCACCCTTGATATTTTTCCTGAAAATCAAGTATTTCACACAAAAAAGGTATTGCATTAACACGTTTTGCTATACACATGTTTATTCCCTTTGTATGTATTGGAACAAATATAAAACAGAGGCAGAAAAGCAAATATGACATAATGTCACACAAAACCCCAAAAATGGGCTGGACAAAAGTATTGGCACCCTTAACTTAATATTTGGTTGCACACCCTTTGGAAAACATAACTGAAATCAGTCGCTTCCTATAACCATCAATAAGCTTCTGACACCTCTCACCCGGAATTTTGGACCACTCTTCCTTTGCAAACAGCTCCAGGTCTCTCTTATTGGAAGGACACCTTTTCCCAACAGCAATTTTAAGATCTCTCCACAGGTGTTCAATGGGATTTAGATCTGGGCTCATTGCTGGCCACTTCAGAACTCTCCAGCGCTTCTTTGCCATCCATTTCTGAGTGCTTTTTGACGTATGTTTGGGGTCATTGTCCTGCTGGAAGACCCAGGATCTTGGACGCAAACCCAGCTTTCTGACACTGGGCCCTACAGTGCGACCCAAAATCCTTTGGTAATCCTCAGATTTCATGATGCCTTGCACACAGTCAAGGCACCCAGTGCCAGAGGCAGCAAAACAACCCCAAAACATCATTGAACCTCCACCATATTTTACCGTAGGTACTGTGTTTTGTTCTTTGTAGGCCTCATTCCGTTTTCGGTAAACAGTAGAATGATGTGCTTTACCGAAAAGCTCTATCTTGGTCTCATCTGTCCACAAGACGTTTTCCCAGAAGGCTTTTGGCTTACTCAAGTACATTTTGGCAAACTGTAGTCTTGCTTTTTTATGTCTCTGTGTCAGCAGTGGGGTCCTCCTGGGTCTCCTGCCATAGCGTTTCATTTCATTTAAATGTCGACGGATAGTTCGCGCTGACACTGATGCTCCCTGAGCCTGCAGGACAGCTTGAATGTCTTTGGAACATGTTTGGGGCTGCTTATCCACCATCCGGACTATTCTGCGTTGCAATCTTTCATCAATTTTCCTCATCCGTCCACGACCAGGGAGATTAGCTACAGTGCCATGGGTTGCAAACTTCTTGATAATGTTGCGCACTGTGGACAAAGGCAAATCTAGTTCTCTGGAGATGGACTTGTAACCTTGAGATTGTTGATATTTTGCCACAATTTTGGTTCTCAGGTCCTCAGACAGTTCTCGTCTCCTCTTTCTGTTGTCCATGCTTAGTGTGGCACAGACAGACACACAATGCAAAGGTTAAGTGAACGTCTCTCCTTTTTATCTGCTTTCAGGTGTGATTTCTATATTGCCCACACCTGTTACTTGCCCCAGGTGAGTTTACAGGAGCATCACATGCTTGTAACATTCTTATTTATCCGCAGTTGTGAAAGGGTGCCAATACTTTTGTCCAGCCCATTTTTGGAGGTTTGTGTGACATTATGTCGAATTTGCTTTCTTTCCTCCCTTTTTTTGTTTTGTCCCAATACACACAAAGGGAATAAACATGTGTATAGCAAAACATGTGTTAATGCAATACGTTTCGTGAGAAATACATGATTTCCTGGAGAAATATCAAGGGTGCCAACAATTTCGGCCATGACTGTATATATATATATATATATATATATATATATATATATATATACACATATACACACATATACACACACACGATTTGCGCTCCCGTGGTTTTCACACCCCTCCCAGATAGCGTCAGATTGCCCATCAGTACACCAGTCATCACATTTAACACCTTGATTGCCTGGAGCACGCTCATGCACAAACCTCCATTGCTAGTATAGTGTCTGAACGGATCAATATCTTTGATCAGATCAGCACTATACCAGCGATCACATTAGTATAGCGTCCCCAAAAATGCAGCGTTAGCGGGATCAGCCCCGGCACCTGGCAGCACCTGCGTTTAGCCCCTACGCTTACCCCCCCCTTCTCCCCCAGCAAGTGCAGTGTCAGTAGGTCACTGTCACTTGATACATTGCACACAAAACCGCAGTGTTCGCAGAATCAGGCCTGATCTCTGTTAGCACTTGCCGGTAAATTTTGATGACTCCCATTTGCAGTAGAGTGCCAGTACTAATGCCGCTCTACCTTTTGGTGAACTGTCTAGTACCAGCGGTCTAATACATCTTGGTCTTTCACATACCTCCTTGATTTTTGGAACAGTTTTTCACAGAATACCTGTATGCGTTGATTGTGGATCAAAGCAATTTATATGCACAACAATTTATCGCTGCCAACCCAAATTCAAACCTTGCCAGATCAGTTGCATGGAAACTCATTACGGTTTCCGAATTTACATTTTTTGGGGCCTAACCCTCAACATGGGCAGTACAAAAAGAAATGAATTGCGGCTGTATTGGTCCGCAGACCCGATTCATCATATGCCGTGTTCTCTGCTGCCATGGTCAGGCACAGATATGAGAGTATAATGTGTTTTATGCATTTTGACGACAATACACTCTGTCACTGGCAGGATTGCTTTTACAAGCAGGGGGATATGATGCCCCACTCCCCCGCTGCCTTCCACGGCCTTCTTGGGCAGTCCCATGCCATCGGGGGAACCTGAGAATGCAGCCGGTGTTTCTGCCAGCTGACGATAGAGCTGATTGGAGACCAGAGTGGTGCCAATCCTCTCTATAGTCTAAGAATTCGGAAGCTACAAGCATTTCATCACTTCAATTTTGCAGGATATAAACAGCGCCATTTGTAAATTGGGAAAGCATCTGATCACACCGATTTTGGTTTGATTAGATAATGTAAGGGCAGAGGAGATATCTAGAGCATGATAGACCCCAGATTTCTCAAAAAAGAATATATGATAATGCCCATTGAAGTTATAGGGGGTATTTGCATTTCCTGTGATAGCATTAAAAGTAATCCGTGAACGACAGATTAAGGGCAGTAATTCTAACACTAGACCTCCTCTGTAAATTTAAAATGGTAGCTTTTAAAGTGTTGCTTATGGATATTTAAAATGTATGCAGTTTGTCGCCATTGCACGGGGCATGCGCAGTTTTAAAGCATGTCATGTTTGGTATCTATTTACTCGACATACCATCATCTTTTATAGCTTACCAAATAATTGGTCAGTATATTGTGTTTTTGTGCATTAAACGTAAAAAAAGTTGATTTTTTTTAAAAAAATTGCTTTTGAAAAATCGCTGCGCGAGTACTATGTGCCACAAAAAATTCTAGTACCCACCATTTTATTCACTAGGGTGTCTGCTTTAAAAAAATTTAATTTCCTAGCAAAAAATACTGAACAAAAAGTGTCAGAAAAGGCTTGATCTTCAGTTGGTTAGAAGAGTGAGTGATGTGTGGCATAAACTTCTAATGCTGGGCTTAAAACGCCCCAACCCCCCAAAATGACCCTTTTTTGGAAAGTAGACATCCCAAACTATTTGCCGAGAGGCATATTGAATCAATAGAATTTATATTTTTACCACGTTTTTGGAAAATGGCAAACAATTTTTTTTTTTTTTTACACACACAAAATTGTCATTTAAATGATTTACTGCTCACACATGCCATGGGTATATGTGGAATTAATCCCCAAAATACATTCTGCTACTTCTCCCGAGTATGGGGGTACCACATGTGAGACGTTTTGGCAGTCTAGCCAGGCACAGGACCCCAAAATCCAATAAGCACCTTCAGTCTTTTCAAAAGGACTTTATTTCCTCATTACATTTCCAGACTACCTATCACAGTTTCAGAGGCCCTGAAATGCCAGGATAGCACCTAATCCCCCCCCAATTGACCCCTTTTTGGAAAGTATTTTTCGGATATCATTTGTTACCACAGGTTTTTGGAAAATGAAGAAAACAAAAACATTTTTTCTATTTTTTTTTATATTTCAAAACCTTGTGTGAAAAAATGAGATCTGCAAAACACTCACATGCCTCTTTTTAAATTCCTTGGGGTGTCTACTTTACAGAAAATGGTCATTTGGGGGGGTTTAGTGCTATCCTGGCATGTGAGAGCCTTCGAAACTGTGATGGGTATATAGGAAGTGAAATGAGGAAGTTACGCACCTTCAGGCCTTTAAAGTGGTCATTGGATTTCAGGCTCCTGTATGTGGCTAGGCTCCCAAAAAGTCTCACACGTGGAATCCCCATACTCGGTAGAAGTAGCAGAATGTATTTTGGGGTGAAATTCCACATATACCCATGGCTTGTGCAAGAAATAAATCATTTAAATGACAACTTTGTGTAAAAAAAAAAATGTTTTTGTCATTTTCCAGAAACTTGTGGAAAAAAATAAAATCTTACATGGACTCAATATGCCTCTCAGCAGATAGCTTAGGGTGTCTACTTTCCAAAAAGGGGTCATTTGAGGGTGTTTGTACTATCCTGGTATTTTAGCACCTCAAGAAATGTGATGGGCAGTCAGAAAGTAAAAGCTGTGTAAATTCCATTATCTATACCATAGTTTGTAGACGCTATAACTTTCACACAAAGCAATAAATATACACTTACTGGGTTTTTGTTTTAACCAAAAACATGTAGCAGAATACATTTTGGCCTAAATTTATGACAAAATTTTATTTTTTGGATATTTTTTTATGACTGAAATGAGAAAATTGTTTAGTTTGTTTTTTTTTTTTAAATTTTTCTCTTCAAAAATTTTTTTTGTTTATAGCGCCAAAAATAAAAAAAAAGTGCACAGGTAATCAAATACCACCAAAAGAAAGCTCTATTTGTGTGAAAAAAGGACATAAATTTCATTTATGTACCGTATTGCACGACCGCTCAATTGTCCGCTAAAATAGCGCAGCGCTATATAGCAAACAAAAAAGCCTAAATAGCAGTATCTATACCAGTTTGTAGACGCTATAACTTTCACACAAAGCAATCAATATACAGTTATTGGGATTTTTTTAAACCAAAAACATGTAGCAGAATATTTTGGCCTAAATGTATAACTAACTTTAAGTTTATTATATATGTTTTATAGCTGAAATAAATATTGTTTTTCTTCAAAATTTTCGGTTTGTTTATAGCGTGAAAAATAAAAATCACACAGGTGATCAAATACCACCAAAAGAAAGCTCTATTTGTGTGAAAAAAATGACGTAAATTTTGCTTGGGTGCAGTATTGCATGACTGTGCTATTATCAGTTGAATTAGTGCAGCGCCAAGTAGCAAAAAGAGGCCTGGTCATTAAGGGGGGTAAATCCTCAGGAGTGCAGGCAGTTAAACAGGTGTCCAGCAGACAGCCGATTATAAAAAGGCGTTACTAAACAAAAAAAAAAAAAAAAAAAAACCCTTCCCATTTCATGCGGTCAGCAATGGCACCACATGGAAGAGAAAAGTCACAATGCCTGAGAAAGAAAATTTCTATACACAAGAAAGGTGAAGGCTACAAGACGACCAGCAAAACATTACTTTGCAGTGTACACTGTACTACAGTATTCTGACTGATGAGGAATGGCATTGCATTTTCTATACACAAGAAAGGTGAAGGCTACAAGACGACCAGCAAAACATTACTTTGCAGTGTACACTGTACTACAGTATTCTGACTGATGAGGAATGGCATTGCATGGGTGCCATCCACGTAGGAAGCCTCTCCTAAAGGCCATGCACAAAAAAGCCCACCTAGAATTTGCCAGGGCCCATGCTGAAGAAAAAAATAAATAGATGACTACTGGGACTCTGTACTCTGGAGTGAGACCAATATAAATGTTTTTTGGAACTGATGGCTTCAAACTATATGGCGTCGTAAAGGAGTACAATGAAAAATGCATGGTGCCTACAGTGGAACATGGTGGTGGCAGTGTCCTTCTGTGGGGCTGCATGAGTGCTGCTGGTGTCGGGGAGTTACATTTCATTGATGGTGTCATGAATTCACAGATGTACTGTTCTATATTGAAAGAGAAGATGCTACCATCACTCCGTGCCCTTGGTTGTCGTACATTTTTCCATGACAATGACAAAACACACATCTAAGGCCACTGTTGCATTTCTGAAGAACAGGGTGAAAGCAATTCTGTAGCCAAGTATGTCTCCTGATCTGAACCCAATCGAACACCTATGGGGAATTCTGAAGAGACAAGTTGAGCATTACTCTCCATCCAGCCTCTAAAAGAGGTCGTCTTGAAGAATGGGAAAAGATCGATGTTGCAATATGTCGCCAAATTGTTCATTCCATGCCCAGAAGACTTGGTGCTGTCCGTACAAATCATGGAGGTCATACAAAATACTAGATATAGTAGTTTTTGTTGCTGCGTGTATTCATTCGTGCATCAACTAATTTGAGTAAAACTGAAGATTTTGTAATCTTGTTTACATTGTTAGCCTTACTTTCATGTAATGAGCTAAACAAAATGTTCCATAAAACTTAGTTTTGTCCACATTTTGGAAATTGTTCTTGTGTTTGAGATACTGAATAAAAACTTATTTAAAAGGGGTGTACTCATTTATACTGAGCATTGTATATACATACACAAACACACACTCACCTGGGTGGATGTAACATCACTGATGCTGCATCTGTTCCCCGCTGGCTGTCAGGCCAAGAACTGAGCAATCAAACACCGCTGATAGCTCAGTTCTTGGTCTTCAGGCAGCAGACAGCAGTCAGTCACTGACTCTCTGCTCTGCCCCTCCAGCACCCACTCGAGTGAAGGGCTGTGGAGGGGCGGCAGTGGATGGCTCAGGCTCTCAGGGGCTCGCTGTCAGGGTGGATCCTGGCCATATGGTCGGGATCTTTTCAGAACTTTGACTGGCTCTGTGATGTTAGCCAACAGTGGGCTCTAGGTCAGTTGGAGAAAGATCTGCTTTAAACAGAGGACCAGCCAATACTTGGGCACAGCATGAACAGAACTTCCATGAAAATGATGCTGCCTGATAAAGGAATGATTCTAGAGCATTTCAGTGTACCTTTTTGGATTTCAAGTGGTACAAACAAAAAAAAAAATAGTAAAATATATATAATATATCTGTCCATTTTTGTTATTTTAGTCAACCACACAGAATTTTAAAGTATAACTTTTTTTTTTTTTAGTTTTGGACATAGTGGAGATGGATTAGAACACCTGTCAGATTTTACTGCTGCCTGTACGCTCGATAGGATTCACTCTATTTGTCCTGTTTACCATCAAAAGTGAACAGAAACAAATTTTAGAATGTGCCCAGAAAAGTAACAGAGGAGACAATTTCCAATGGGGATACATTCTGGTGATTTGGGGGTCCCCAAGCAATTCCCTTAATTTGCAGGGATTTTTTTCTCATTTCCTGTTTAGCTATGGGACCGGAAGTGAAGGTAGATCTCCCCAACGGGACACAGATGAAAAAATAAACTGAAAGGCCTCCCTTACTATAGCTAAAATAAAAAAACCCCCAAAAAAACAAAAAAAAAAAACAACGGTTTTGCCTATAGTTCTACTTAACATAAATCTGTAATTTCAAACTACATCTATAACTACCAACCCTGTACCCTGCTACTGGATGGAACTAGCAGCGTTGTTAGTGTAACAGTCATACAAAATTTTTGTTTTAAAAATAATTCTGTTCAAGTATGAATTCTTAATCCAAAAAGTATTTTATATTGTTCTCAGCCTCCATAAAATTCCTATTTTGTTGATGTAATCTGAGGAGGATGGCTACGTTCTTTCCATGGTTCCACTGTAAATAAGAATGTAGCTACCCTCTTACACTTGCCCCTAAAACAGACTGGGGACTATGGGATTTGTAGTGTAGACAGAAAAGTGAACTACTTGTTCCAAATGAACGGAAGAGAAGGGAGAGGTTGCCAAGCTCAAAAAGACCTTATAAAGAGGTAGAAGTAAAAAAAACAAAAACAAATCAAAAATAGATTAGTGCTTTTAAGTAGCAGATGTGTAAGATTTGATATTGAGAACAAGGTAATGGTTTAGTGATCACTTTAAAGTAGAACTATGACCTACCCTTAACAAAAAATGTCTTGCAGCACCTAATTATAAGCGGATCTGCACTTACAGTTTTCTTAATCCCACAAAGAAACGTTGATACTGTCAGTGAAGTCCACCTAATGCAGCTTCCTGTGATCATATGTCAATGATGCTGCACTGCTCCTGAATTAAGAGCTTCTCAGGCTATGTTTGCTTGTACTATATTAGGATGAAAAAATGGAGGACATGGCAATCAGCCTAGTCACTTCTGATTCACAAGCCTGTGGCTTGTCAATCAGTACCTGAGCACACCTAGTTCTGCCCACTGCTTTCTGGATGGACAGTACTGTTTCTGTTGACAAAATGCTCCCACTGTGGGCTGCAGCGGCTGCAAAAGGAGCAAGTGAGACAAATAGGAGAATTTGGCTTAGTCAGGTAAAGAAAATGTTCTAATAATGTGTTAGCTTTAGAAGGCTTGTGCATCACATAGTAACTGGATTTGGCTCGTTTAGACGGTCTTACTTAGTTGTACTTTAACCATTAGCTGCCCGGCCTATAGTCGTTTGGCGGCCGCAAAAATGCTGTAGCTTTCCGGGGTATACGCCATTTGGCGTCCTCCCGCACATGCGCAGTTCGCGCGGTTGAAGAGCCGCGCAGCGGCGCGATCTGTCACCGGCCGTGTACCTCGGACACGGCCGATGACAGATCTGAATACTGGCCCCCGTTGCCGGTACCATGTGACCTGCAGTGACCAATCACAGCAGGTCACATGACAGTTGTATACAATGGATGGCTTCATTCATGCCATCCATTGTATACTAGTGCCTAGCTGTGAATGGTCACAGCAGGTCACATGCACATGTCATGTGATTAGCTGTGCCCAAGTCACAGCTAAGCACAAAAAAAAAAAAAAAAAAAAAAAAAACCTGAATGAATCAATGTCATTCAGGTAAATGCTTGCTTATAGCAAAGTAATTCTTTGCTATAAGCAAATTGTGTAAAAAAAAAAAAAAAAATACTTATCACTTCCCCAAAGATGTACAATGTTACTATAGTAAAATATATAAAAAAAAAATCTTAAAAAAAAAAATAATAAAAAAAATATTTTTTTTTTTCCATACTGTCACCAGTCAGTGTCCCTGTTCATCGCCATGCCAGTTACATGATGACGCTGTACTTCACTGGTGACAGTATGTAAAAAACAAATAGTCAAAATAATTTTTTAAATTTAATTTTCCAAAAAATTATGACAAAAAAATACAACTTCAAAAAACTCGCCATTCCGCTTATGAAGTACGTCGGACTGTCTACTTTGCAAAAAGGGGTCATTTGGGGGATATCTGTACTATTCTGACATTCTTGGACCTCAAGAAATTAGATTGGCTGTCAGTACTTCAGGATTGATCAATTTTCAGATCTATACCATTTTTTGTGAACTCTATAACTTTCCTACAAACTAAAATATACATCCTAATTTGGGTTATTTTCACCAAAGACATGTAGCAGAATACATCTCGGCCTAAATTTATGAAGAAAAATTATTTGTAAAATTTTATAACAGAAACAAAGAAAAACGTGGGGTTTTTTTTTTCAAACTTTTTGGTCTTTTTTTGTTAATTTAGCAAAAAATAAAAACCCCAGCGGTGATTAAATACCACCAAAAAAAAGCTCTAGTTGTGTGAAGAAAATGATAAAATTTTAGTTTGGGTACAATGTTGTATGACCGCGCAATTGTCATTCAAAGTGTGAGTGCTAAAACGTGAAAACTGGCTTGGGCAGGAAGGTGTAAAATTGCCTGGTATTGAAATGGTTAAATATACTGTGAACTTCTATGTAGCTTGCAGTTCAGTGAAGATATAATCTAGTATGTTGATATATCAGATCTAAAACAGCATCATGAGTGGAATTCATGATTTGTAGCACTGGTCTGTGTCTAGGTTAAATTCTAATAAAACATGAAGTTTGTGCATCACCCAGTTTTCCACAAGTTTCCTCCTGCAAAACTAAAATATTGTGTGGATTATTTTTTTTTTTTTTTTTTTTTTTTTTTACAGTGGTAGCAAACCATGTTAAAATAAATAAAAATGGGTCCCTGCCGCAGGCTCATGCAAATCTGCTAGTATGCACCGCATACTAGCACATGACGACAGATTTACCTACAAAGTGGATCCTTCCAGCACGGGAGTTACAGCCCGTGGCACAGCTCCCTCAATGCGCAGTATGCAGTCTATTGAAAGCGCAGTGTGCGTATGCATGACTTAACCGGCTGCTACACATGTAAATATCACCTAACTGAGCATGCTTAGGATATATTTACAGTACCTACAGGTAAGCCTTATTATAGGCTTGCCCATAGGTACAAGTTAAACATGGGCATTTACTACCGCTTTAATCAAGTTGGTAAGAATTTGAATGTGCTTTCCTGCAAAACTGTAATAGATACAAGACTAATAGATACATCAGACCAAACTCTTCGAAAGCAGAAAGCGGTGTGAATGCCCCTAGGCACTTCATTTACTGCATGGTGTTCAACATGATCTAAACATTGTAGGATTATTTTTTCCATGTGGTTATAATATATGAAGAAATTTCCTCATGAATTAGAAAAACATCACAAATGTTCTCTTACCACTAGGTGGCAGTATTTCCATACCTTTGTTCTTGGCTGTACTGAAAGAAGGCAAAGTCTGTTATTTAGAAAGCTGACAACTGTGCAGTACAAAGCATACTTTGTACATAGAGAAGAAAGAAAAAGGGGGCAGGCAATGCCATAACAGAAAACTGGTTTGTTCACATAATGAGGTGTCAGATTTCAAATTTCTAATCTGGATTAGCAAAATGAAATCTTTAACCCAATTACTACATACCCTTGCTTCACATTTCCTGTTTTTTAAAAGCCTAGTTTAATTTCATATTCAAAATGTTGAATATTAAAGCAGTATTAAACCCTTATATATAGCTTAAAGCAGTGGTCTCTAAACTGCGGCCCGAGGGCCAGATGTGGCCCTTTGCCAGCCTTTATCCAGTCCTTGGGGCACTATTCTTCCCACATTGTTCTTAACACTGACACCAACAGTGGGGCATAATTCCCCCGACAGCAATGACGGGACACTCTTACTCCTACTAATATCAATGATCGGGCACTATTCCATTCACTGTAACCAATGACGGCACTATTCCTCCCAAAGCTAGCAATTATGGAGCACTATTCCTCCCACTAATATCAATGATGGGGCACTATTCCATACACTGAAACTAATGACTGGGCACTATTCCTCCCACTAATATCAATGATGGGGCACTATTCCATACACTGAAACTAATGACTGGGCACTATTCCTCCCACTCTTATCAATGTTGGGGCACTATGCATCCCAATAATACCAAATGACGAAGTGCTATCCCTTCTCCTACTGACCACAAGCACAATGCAACTGAACACCATGCCTGAGGTATTGCTGGCGCTCATTGTTGCCCGGCCTAGGACATTTTCTATTCCCACTGGCCACAATCCGACTGCCCAAAAGACTGAAGGACAGTAAACTGGCCCTTTGTTTGGAAAGTTTGGAGACCTCTGGCTTAAAGGATAAGTTCACTGTTTTTAGGATTCAACACGTATAACATGATCCCATAGCCGCAGCTGTCAACCCCCTCCCTCTGACAGATAGTAGAGGGAGAAGTCTCCCCTGTACTGTCAAATTTGAAAACAGCGTGGCCGTGTGGGGCTCCGCCCACAAGCCAGACCCATTTGAGCTGGTGCTGTTCACGTTCATCTACCTGCTGCCCTCAATAATTGGCCACAATTTATATATCCATTTGGAGAGGAGGTCCATTACCAGTAAGCCTGTATCTGAGGGGAGACTATTGCGGGGAGAGTGACCAGATCCCAGAGGAATTCCAGGCATGGAGGATCCATGTTAGTGGTCCTATAAGTGGTTTGGCCCTTACGGGTCGAGGATTAGAGGTGAGCGCACATTGCAGCTGATTTTGGATAAGCGTCCTGTCACTTGATACATCACCAGAACGAGGAGTTTTCAACGCATAGGAATTTATGGTGTTTTTTTTCCAGCACATTGGACACCGATTCACTATATGGTGGCTTTTTGCTACATTGGACACTTTTAATCTATATTGAAGCAAACGCATATGAAGCTTCATGCATTATTTGTGTTATATTTCTATTGTGTGAGCACATTATATGTTTTCTGTATTGCACTATCACGCATGTCATTGCAAGTGCGTTTATACCGTTTTGGTAGCAATTCTGTGAGAGTGGGGAATTAGTTATACATTGTGTTTTGGGGTCAGTCAGCACCTGAACGCCATTGTCTAGTCCTTTTGGACTTTTCACTTTCTGATCCATTTTAGGATCATTTGGAGCACATCAGAATTATAGTCCCATTTGGACTTGTTTTTTCACGTTTATGACCCAGGAGGATCATAATCACATATACGGTGGTGTGAGTGTTGTTAACACGTATTGGATGTGTATGATTTTATATTTATATTTTATTTGTGTATGGTTATTCACATCATTTAACCTCTTCATAAAGGCAGCACCTGAGAGGTTTCTTTCACTTTGCATGTTTTTTCACTTGTTATATATGATATGTTGTCATATTAAGCATACATTGGGGGATTTATAATTGTGTGTTTCACATTTTGGTATTCGTATCAGCGCTACATCTTTTTCTGCATATTTTCCACCAAAACGCTGCTACTCCTGGATGCACTGGCTCTGGGGTTTTTTTCCCTGCTGGTAAACACTACTGCTACTAAAAGTCTATGTGTTCTTGGGCACATAGGATAAAGGGTCGCTTAGAAGAAGTTATTAAAAAAAAAAAAAAAAAGCCTGACGCCCCTAAAACTGGCTGCAAAAGCGCCCTGTGTGCATGAGGCCTTAAAAGGAAGCACAGACAAAAATGTAAGTAAAAAAATCAAAGGAAAGAAAAACATTTAGACACAGACCAATAACCTCAAAGTAAATTTCCAGTAAATAATTAATGGAGCAACCCCTGTATTTTAACCTATAGCAAGAGTTTGAGGATAAACACTACTAGGATGAAGTACAAATACTCACAGGCAGGTAAAGAAGAAAATCACATAAGGACTCAAGTGTGGTCCCTGAAGCAACAGCACCCAGTGCTAAAGCACAAACTTAGGACCTTAAAACAAATATTCTGCTGACTTCGCTAAAAATACGCCATTTCCCGAAGAAGCTGCACACAGTCACAATATCCTTCCTTCCTGTGATACAACAAGTAACTTTTTAGTAGCTAGAAGGCCTATAAAACGCCAAAACGGAGAGAAGAGTATGTCAATCCCTATGGTCAGAAGACACTGTTACTTTGATATACACCTTGAAAGATACCATGCAACACAAGTCTGAGGCTGAAATGATATCTAACCTTTGTGATAACAGTGCATTTAGAAACAAGTCTTAAAGTGGAGCTTCACTGGATGGGTGAGTTTGTTTTGAATATTAAAAAGGCATTAAATAGCAATTTTGGTTTGTGGTGCTCTGATGCCATGTAGCTTCGATTTAAAGGAGAAGTAGGATCAAAGCTATTTTAGCTGTACTTCATCTGTGGGTCACAGGAGTGCACTTAGTTCTAAACTCCTGTGACCTGTATTCAGCCAACAGTGTGATAAATGCTGTCGGATATCATCACTGAGCTGCTCCAGATTCTGGAGAAATCCCAACATTAAGGTCAGGATCCACGCAGATTCCTGACCAGCCTCTAAACGAGCTGCTAAGAGCCTGAGGCAGCTGCTCCCAGCCTGACACTCCACTGAGAGTTGGAGGGACAGAGCAGAAAACCTGTGACTTGACAGTCTTTAGCTCTCTGCTCATTGAAGACTGAGAACTGAGTGATCAATGGTCGTGGATTGCTCATTTCTCAGTCTTAGAGGCGGTGGGGGACAATGCTGCATCCAGGTAAGTATTTACATTTGGGTTTTTTCTCTCCATACTTAAGTGTTATGTAAACATATGTGAAATGTAGACTTATGTAAATTATCAAGAGCAATATGTATTCTCAATATGCATTCTGTAAGGTTAAAACTCCCTTAATCTATAACAATTTTGATAAACTAATATGTCCTGAAAATACCTACTTTCGGCCCTGCTATAGCAACATTAGCATTGCTTGCAGTCATACTGCCTAACTGAAATCACAACGCTCAAAGATTAGGGCCTCCTTACAGTTTATGAGTAGTGGCAGTAGAAAGAGGAATTTTGACTTGTAAATACCATATCGCTTAGTACAGTACAGGACACTGCAGAGTAACAAGCAGAATTTAGAGAGGCAGCCTGTGTCCTACACAGTACTACAAGATAAGGACTTGAAGTTAAGAGGATATTTTTGACTTGCATATAAACATACAGTACAGGACACAGGCAACTTATTCATATACATACAAATTGCAATTGTCCCAATCTATAACTGGCCTTTGCAGCAAGGAGCATATGGAAGGGCAATGCTTGTCAGACAAACAAGAGAAAAATTCCCAGCTCAACTTACTAACCAACCTGCAACCAACCGAATTGTCCAGTCTAGCAGTTCACGTTAAACAGGGGTTTTGTTTGCAGTTAGGAGCTGCAGAAAATTGGGGTACCGTGAACAGGCTCTGGAGCTTACACATGTATTTGCAAATGTGTGCAACATAAATCCCTGTTTTAAACGTGAATTGTGAGACAAGAAAATTCGGTTGGTGGCAAGCTGAGCTGGGAATTTTTCTTGGTTGAACTTATTCATATTCAATGGGACATCCGCGTGAACATAAAAAGGGTGGGTAACAATTAAACAGAACTGTGCCAATAGGCCCAAAATACAAGGGGACCAAAGACCCAAGTTCAGAGTACTGCTGGAAGAAGGTTGCGGCCAAAAGGTTTCAATGGAATGACTATCGTCAATCAGGGTCTCATGGTGGATAAAGACACGCTACAGATGAATCTGCACATAAGGATTTGCCTGTTTCTAATACAGAGAAGGTGGAGTCATATTCCTGGGATTTCTTGTATCCAGATTGTGAGACATTGCTTTAAACGTATTAAAATTTTAAAATATTATTCATAAGATTTGGTTTTTATTATAGCTTTTAACCACTATGACAGTATAAGATCGAGAGGACTTGTGTATGGAATTTCTGAGTTTGCACTGCAGTCCTGGGTATTCTGTAATTCATTATCCAAAAAACAAGCAGGTGAGAGTGAAGCTACACTATTCAGTGTTTAGCAGCAAGACACAGCATAGATTCAGTCTGTGTTCTGAAACAGAAAGATGAGCTACATTCTTAGTCTTTCCTGCATCTAAACTGAGATACAGCGGGTAAAGTAAGTATTGAACATGGCACATTTTGAGCTTTAATCTCTCTGTTACAGTGTCCCTATGGGCTTGAACATATCACCCCTTTAATATCTCACCTTCAGGGAGGTTTTGTGCCTCAATATTTTTCAATGAGGTGCTGCAGTGAACTGTCAGTTTTACTGGTGTTCTGACCAGGTAAACCTAGAGGACAGCCTGCACGGATATCCACAAATATTACCAGGCGACGCACCTAGGTAGACTCAGACTGGTTATATTATTATTATATAGTGATTATATAGCGCCAATAGGTTTGCTCAGCGCTGTACAATAAAGTGGAGGGACAGTACATGAGACAATACAGTAACAATGCAATACACGAGGGGTTTGAGGGCCCTGCTCTTTCGAGCTTACAATCTGGTGCAGACATATTGACATCAAAATTGTGGCCCAGAATAGAACAATCTCAAAGCAATATCCCTTTACGTCAGGCAGCATGGTGCTCTGGGGACTTCCCATCCACCCAAAGGGGCATCCGACTCTGGCACCCACACTGACTATTTGTGCCCGGTTGTGCCTCACCACCCCTCTATCATCAGCTTACTTCCCCCTTTATCCAATCTTAGGGAACCAATGCTCATCTCCCGGACTAGTGGGGAAAACACTTCATAACCTTTTGGGCTCTCACTGTTACCAAGCATCACACTTTTTGTACTCCACACAGTGGCCTTCAATTACAACATTCACCTCTGTGACGGAGCGCTATCGTCTGAACTTTTGGAGTGCGCCTTGCAGCTACATTTTTTGATGATACTCCCTAGTCCGGACAGTTTTCAACATCAGTTGACTCCCTTTGAATGCCTGTATGAGGGGGATGGCCCTCTGTCTCATTCCCTCTCTCAAATGGACTCTCACCGGAGGGCTACTTTCCCCCTATCATACGGAAATGGGAACAGGCGTTGAACAGATACTTCCCTTCAGCCCAACGGCTGATTATTCATTTTGCTCTCAAATCATTCATCTGTACAAGGATGCAGAAAACAAACTTCAAACTTCTTACCAGATGGTACCGTACACAGTTGATACTTCACAAATACGGTCCCACACTCTCAGACCAACGTTGGCGATGCCAAGATAGTGGGGGCTCTTTATTACACATCTTTTGGACATGTCCAAAATTGAAATCGTTCTGGAAAGAGGTACATCATATCTCCCAGAAGACCCAGACCTTTTCCTCTTATATGTCTCGGATATACCCCAAAAAAACATACAGCAGATTGATTCTATGCCATTTGTTTAATTCTGCTAGATCATGTATCGCCCTATGGGGGAGAGATACACGACCCCCTCCTATCTCGCTCTGGCAGAGGAAGAGGTGAACAAAATGGAGGACCTGATACTATCAGCACAAAGCAGATGCGAGGCCTACTCGAAAACCTGGTTTCTCTGGAACATGTTTACTTTCTCTGAAAAGCGGAATACCCTCTTTATATCTTCCTTGCAAGATTGACACATCCTACCCACCCTCCTTTTTTTGTCTGGGATTATCCCTCCCTCCTCGGTATCTTCCCCCCCCCCCCCCTTTTTCGATCTCTCTCTCCTTCCTATTCTAGCTTTCCCTGTCGGAGTTCACCCCACTCCTCTTCCCCTCCTAAATACATTGTTAAAACAGACAAACCTGGGCACTCATAGATGCAGTCAGATCAAACGCTGAAGTACACCCCTTGCTTGGTTCCCATTTTACTGCCTAAGGGATAATTGGAAATCTAATGAAAGCTTATTTTGCATTTACTACTGTTTATACTTATGGCTGTGCCTTTTCAAGATGACCTGAGTACATTTGGGGTGTTACCACTTTCTGTTCTGTATACTCTGAATATATTGAATTGCTCTGTAAGTGCGGTGTTGTTTACATAAAGAATTTGAAAGAAAAAAAAAAAAAAAAAAGTGTCATTACCAAGGTGTCACACAAGAAACATCTCATGATGGGTAAAAGCAAAGAGCTCTCTCAAGCCCTTTGCAACCTTATTGTTGCAAAACATACTGATGGCATTCGTTACAGAGGGATTTCTAAACTTCTGACTGTTCCAGCGAGTACTGCTGGGGCCATAATCTGGAAGTGGAAAGAACAACATTTCAGCATAAACCACGACCAGGTGCTCCTCGCAAGATTTCTAACAGAGGAGCGGAAATAATAATAAGGGTTGTCCATGAGCCAAGGACCACTTGTAGAGAGCTGCAAAAAGACCTGGAAATAGCAGGTACAATTGTTTCAAAGAAAACAAATTAGTAATGCACTCAACTGCCATGGCCTGTATGCACGTTCACCACGCAAGACTCAATTGCTGAAAAAAAAGCATGTTGAAGCTTGCTTAAAGTTTGCTGAACAACATTTAGACAAGCCTGTGAAATACTGGAAGAAAATAATGTGGTCAGATGAGACCAAAATTGAACTTTTTAGATGCCATAATACACACCATGTTTGGAGGTCAAGTGGCACTGCACATCACCCCAAAAACACCATACCAACAGTGAAGTTTGGAGGAGGGAACATCATGCTGCGGGGCTGTTTTTCAGCATATGGTACCGCAAAACTTCATATCACTGAAGGATGAATGGAAAAACAATATATGCAACTATAACAAAATGGAAGCAACTGGGAACAAAAGCAATTCAGCCACAAAGTGGAAGGCCACATAAAATGACAGGGCGGGGTCAGCACATGCTGAAGCGCATAGTACATAGAAGTAACCAACTGTCTGCAGAGTCAATAGCTAAAGATCTGCAAACTTCGTGTGGCCTTCAGATTAGCACAACAGTGCGTAGGGAGCGTCATGGAATGGGTTTCCATGGCCAACCAGCTGCATCCAAGCCTTACATCACTAAGTGCAATGAAAAGCGTCAGATGCAGTGGTCTAAAGCACGCCGCCACTGGACTCTAGAGCAGTGGAGACGTGTTCTCAGGAGTGATAAATCACACTTCTCTGTCTGGCAATCCAATGGACGTGTCTGGGTTTAGCAGTTACCAGGAGAACAGTATTTGCCTGACTGCATTGTGCCAAGTGTAAAGTTTTGGTGAATGGAGTTGGGCTTGGCCCCTTCGTTCCAGTGAAGGGAATTCTTAAGGCATCACCATACCAAGACTATTTGGACAATTTCATGCTCCCACCTTTGTGGGAACAGTTTGGGGATGGCCCCTTCCTGTTCTAACATGCATTTGCACCAGTGCACAAAGCAAGGTCCACAGAGACATGGATGAGCAAGTTTGGGGTGGAGGAATTTGAGTGGCCTGCACAGAGTTCTGACCTCAACCTGACAGAACACCTTTGGGATGAATTGGAGCAGAGACTGCGAGCCAGGCCTTCTCGTCCAACATCAGTGCCTGACCTCACAAGTGTGCTTCTGAAAGAATGGTCAAACATTCCCATAGACACACTCCTAAACCTTGTGGACAGCCTTCCCAGAAGAGTTGAAGCTGTTATAGCTGCAAAGTGTGGCCCAACTCATTAGTGAACCCTACGGACTAAGCCTGCTCGTATGGTAGACAAATATATTTGAAAGATCTTTTAAAAATATTCTTGCCAAATATATTTGGCCTATATATATATATATATATATATATATATATATATATATATATATATATATATATATATATATATATATATATATATATACATACATACATACATATACACACACACACACACACACATATATACATATATACATATACACACACATATATATATATATATATATATATATATATATATATATATACATACACACACATATATATACACACACATATATATATATACATACACACACTGCATGTTGAAATGCGTTTATATATAGTATATGAAAATTTTTTAAAAATACACTTAAATATATTCAGATTTTTTTTTAACATATAAAAAAAATGTAACATTTGTAAATGCATTCCAAAAATGTAGATGTGCATTTTTAAAGACAGTATATTTGAAAATGTATTTTTAAAAATATTTTTCATATATTTTGTAATAAAAACGCATTTCAACATATAACATAGTGGCAATGAGGGGGAGATAAATCTTCTGCAGCTTCCGCAAGCACTGCCTCAACATCCTCTTCATTCCCTTTCGATTCTGCTTCTTCTAGGACCAGGGTCTGACTCCAGTTGTGAAAAGTAGGAGATGAGGCAGGGTTTTTGAGCCCTGGGCAAAGATGGCTATATTAAGGGCTTAATCTGCCCAAGGAATTATGACAAATGCAGAAAATTTTTTGATAAGTAGGCCAGGATATATCATATAACACGCTCATACATTGCGCGTCCAGTGAGTGCGCATTTCTTCTATTGCCAAACGAGCACAAGCACCGATTGAAGACTTAGCACTTTACAGGCACTATCCAATTACCTTCACGAACTATTCATTTATATTGTTTTACTTTATTACCCTTATTGTATATGCTTATATTTTTTATCAATTATTACCCATATTACCTTTATGAATTTTTTAGGATTACCCATATTAAATTTTACACTTATTCGGTATTATTAATTTTAAGCGCTGCACATTTATATTTTATGTTATTTGAAAGGTTTTATTTTGGTTACCTTCATGCACAGCTGCTATCAGTTTTTACTTTTTAATACTTCTTAATATCTTTTTAGTGCGCTCACATATACTGTATTTCTATTAATAGAGGAGAAATCTTCCAACAGGGACACAAATTCTGGTGACACCACGGGATTTCCTCACTTTGGAGACATACCCTCACTTTGGAGAGATACCCTCACTTTGGAGAGATACCCTCACTTTGGAGAGATACCCTCACTTCCTTCTTTGTCTATGGGACAGGAAGTGAAGGAAAATCTCCACCAATGGGACACAGTTGGTATTGGGGGGGAAAAAAAAAAACCCACACAAGGAGGGATATAACTTTCCCTTACACTATCCAAAATGGAAAAAAAAAAAGTTCTACCTTTAGTTACACTTTAACATGCGACTAGTGGTGTGATGCAACACCTGCTCATCCGCCTGAGACGGCACTAAAATTTAACCACTCAGATCTAAGTTTGAAAGGTTTGCCTTGTGAAATAAATACACTCTAAACATAGCCTTGATTATGCAGTAACAGTCATATACAGGGTGACCCTGTCTTACTTGTAAACAATGCTGGACTACACATACAGTCAAGACTTTGGCTGTCAAAATGTGCATGCCCTTGAAAGGGTCTTCAGGGACTAGGTTCCATGGTGGTGAATCATGGCCCTGGACCTGTGCAGCACACTGGATAACTCAATGCATTGCACCAATTGCCAAGTTAAACGTTCCTACGCATGATCCAATGCCTTAAGCAATTTTACAAGCTGTCCCCACAGCATGGGGTCTGGGCAAAGCTCCCAAGTTTTACCAAGGTTGCACCAATCCAGATACACTGCTTCTGTGTAGGCATTAGAAGACAGTGAGGGTAGACTGAAAAATTCTAAAAAATAAGAAAAACTAAAAAAAAAAAAAAAAAGTACTAAAGAAGCTGATTTCCCCAAGGAGAACAGCCCTTAGACACTAGTAAGAAAAAAACAAAAAGGTGTTTTTTTCCAATCACCTGAAGGTATGAGCCTATAACCCAGGGATGTCAACCTTGTGGCCCTCCAGCTGTTGCGAAACTACAAATCCCATCATGCCTCTGCCTTTGGGAGTCATGCTTGTAACTGTCAATCTTGCAATGTATCATGGGACTTGTAGTTTGGCAACAGTTGGAGGGCCATCAGTTTGACACCCGTGCAATAACCCATATAAATAATATGTTGCTTGTGTCCTGTACGATTAAAATATAGGTTTTTTTGTTTGTTTTTAACAGAATACAGATCTCTAAACAACCTACATAACACTTATAAGCATCCAGGGTTGTGGCAAAGGTGAGCAATTTTAACTGAGGCAAAGCAGTTTTGGGCAAACCTGGGCAAAAGAGATGCAGTTGCCAACATAATTCCAATGCAACAATCTGGTTGTTTCCTTTAACCAATGCTCTACAAAGGTACGTTCATAAGCAAAGGTAGAGAAAAGGTTAAATCACTGTTAATTACAGCCATGAACTTGGTACCAGTTTTCAGACATTAAGGGCTTCTGACAAAAGCAATTTGGGCGGCTCTAGAGCTGCACAACTGCTTTAATGGGGCTCTGAAAGTGGGCTCCGTTCCCCTGCTGGCGGCATCTGGGGTAAGGACTAGAGAAAACTGCTCGCACAGTGAGAGCAGGAGGAAATCGTGGAACATTTGTTCCATGATCGCTCCTGAGACTAAAGACCCAAGACGCAATGTGCATTACATCACTTCCAGGTTCACAGTCATTCCTCGGCTAGTGTAGCCAAGGATCCAGCTATTCAAGCATGATCTGTGTTTGAATTACTGCATTGGAGGGCTGGGGAGACATTGGGGGTTTTATTAGACTCCTAATGTCTCCATAAAAAGGACCTGTCACCTGCCCTTGCTATCACATAGCGGTCATGCAACGCTTTACATAAATGAAATTTATGTCTTTTTCCCCAGAAATCGAGCTCTCTTTCAGTGGTATTTGATCAACAAGGGTAAACTATGTGTTGTGTGTTTCACATTATGTGCAATTCTACAATGGAGACATGCTGCTGTGTATTTCTCTGCTGTGCAGAGAAATACAAAAGCAGCATGTCCTTGCTGACAGGAGAGAGACCAGTGTTGTTTACACACAGGTCTCTCCTGTCAGCTTTCCCCGACGATCACCGAGTGTCGGTGGGGAATCGCCAGCCAGAACCCGGTGATAGACTTCTCTAGTCACCAATGGCTGCTTATAATTTCACACACAATATACACAGTATGCTACCACTTTATGATCACATAAAATGTTATTACCATAGCAAACCCAACATCTGCTTTCTTCAAGGCAGGTCCATCATTGGTCCCATCACCAGTTACTGCTACCACTTGTCTCTGTTCACAGATTGTGCTGTCAATAATACCTAAAGTGGAAAAGTTTAAACATTTAAGGTAAAAAAAAAAAAAACTTCAACAAATAGGAACCATTTAATTGTTAAAGTGACCAAAACACCCTAAAAACATACGTTTTCAGTCTAGTGAACAGAGACAGCATATGAAGAGGTATCATACAAGGTATATAACGGTGGCCATACATGTAACGATCAGATCAAACCATTCCTCACAGAATCAGACATTGACAATCTAGGAATTATCAAAAACAGACACACTTTGGTCTCCAACCAATCTGGACAAAACTGACTGATTTTATCAAAGTCAATCTGATAGGTCTGGTAGGAAAATATGAACATGGGAAAGTAGAATATATGATTAAGTGTATAGTGTACTGAACAAGCTTTATGGTCATCTGACCATATTTCTCTACCAGACAGCAAACTGATCGACATTACAATTGTATATAAAACCTGTTCCATGTATGGCCACCATAAAATATTAGCCGCTGTATATACATAGTGATACCTGTATTCTTTAAAGGTGAGCACAATTTTTCAAGTTTTAATAGTTAACACTTTGCAGTGATACACTATAATAGATTGCTTCTTTGCATTCCATGCGCTTCTGTCACTGATGAACATTTGTGAAACTGAAGATTATAAAACATTTCTATGGTCTGAATTAGCATTTGGAGTATAACTTGCAATATGACCTATATAATGTGAGGTGCCTTTCTGAAGGTAGGGAAGTTTCACAGAGGGCATTTCTTCATTAAAAAGAGTTGCTCACTCAGTGTAATGGACATATGATTTTTGGAAGAAGGTGATGGACTTTCACTTCACAGTAACAATTATGAGGCCCATTTACAATAATGTAATGAATATAGGATTTATTTGTATAGTGCTGCTTATATGGGACACTAGATACTATGTATGGACATACACTGGAAAAGCAAATTGTGAAAATAATATTCCTACCCTACATATATATTTTATGTGTGTGTCATGTAGCAGAGAGAAAATGGTTCACTACAATGTGCTTTGAACTGAGCCTTACTAAGAATCAGAAGCACTCTGCCTTCCACTTTCCACTTTTTTTTGTTTTGAACTTCAGCACCAGGAACCACTATAGTTACTACTACTGTTAGTACGACTAGTTATACAAATCTGAATTTATGTAGCGTTTTACACGCTTTTCTATGCTATTTTCATCAATCCCTGCCCTCAAGGAGCTCGCAATCTATGATCCCTATCTCACATGTACATCATATACACAGATTAAGGCTAATTTAGACAGCAGTTAATTAACCAATCAGCATGTTTTTGTAATGTGGGAGGAAACCATAGTAACCAGAGGAAACCCACGCAAGTCAGGGATAACATGCAAACTCCATATAGTGTCCTGGCTAGGATTCAAACCAACGAATTGCACTAATAATCTATTGTAAAATCCCAGAACTTCAACATTTCAGGTGTTTTCCCAAATACAATAGTAACAGGTACAATTCAGCCTGAATAACCACAAAGCATGCATATAAACACAAAATATAATCACATAGGCCCCTATTCTTATAGCCTTTTGATTACCCTTTTTTTCCCCTAGGTTGTCTGCCATTCTCAGGCAGTTACATATCACCACAAAATTATTAACTGTTTATTATCACTGTGCTACCTCTTCTGAGGTTCATACCACCTCTAGATTCCTGCTCTTTACAGTTTTTTTTTTTTTTGGGGGGGGGGGGGGGGGGGAGAGATCAGACTTGTTCACACCAGATACATCCTTGTACTTTCTGCCCGCTAGTGTTGCCTATCTGTTCATTTTCTTAGAACAGAAAGCACTGTGAATTGATAAGGTGAGAGGAGAGAGGGTGGTAAACAACACACTAGCATGAGCTGTAGTACACACTCACCAAGTACAGGGAAAGCTGCACTATCCACGCATGAACAAAAGTAGGATTTTTAGTGTAAAAGAGCAGTGATTTGGAGGTGGGATAAACTCCAGTAGTTCCACTTTAAAAGAGAAATAAACCTTTGGTATTTTTTGGGAATGCCAAATAAAAGATCAGATAAAAACAGGGTACCGTGTAACTTTTTCACACATCTGGCTCCCTTCTAAAAGTCACCTACAAATACACTTCACTTGGGTGACCATTAAAGCTTGAAACAAAATAATGCTTGTGTGATCAAATTTCATTGAATCACTAGTTCCATAAATATTTTATAATTATGTATGAGACAGAGCTTAAAAAAAAAAGGCAGCAATAACAGTCTTACCTTTTACTAATGTATGCTTATCAGTTGGAGATGATCTAGCAAGAACACGAAGCTTAGGCCAAATTTTATCTATTCGCTCTTGTTCAATCTGCCATATAAACACAGTATTAGGTGACTGTACAAAACCGAAGGGAGGGAAGGGAAAGGGGGGGTAGGGGTTGGACAGAATTTATATTTACTTCTCCTTTTTCATTTCGTATACGTCTATTGAATTCTTTGCCTTCTACACAAAGGAAGTCCTCCCCAGGGTGAAGAATTCCACATTTTGTGGCAATAGCACGAGCTGTGTTAATGTTGTCCCCTGTTACCATTCGGACAGTAATACCAGCTCGCTGACATTTTCTTATTGCTTCTGGCACCTTGGATACAGGAGACAAAAAAATAAACAATTACATGATAAAAACAGGCCTAAACTATCAAGCACCTGAAGTGCCATCAAGTAAGCCCCAAGCATAGCTCTGTATAGCTTCGGGTGGCTTACATTAAACATTTTCTGTAAATTCTAGTCAAGTGTCTGGTTTCAACATTAAACTGCAAACTGGACAAGAGCCAAATTTACAAGCAAAGTTCGACAGCATAATTTTAGTTTAAGAAGCATGTTGATTTAGTTCTGACAAGACCCTGTTGCTCGCACTATTTAAATTCCTCCAGAAAAGCAACTTTAAGATATCTTAACCCATTGGCAAAACAGCAATCATGACAGATGCTGCCTGGCTTTTAGACAATTTCAAAACAATCTGAAAGCCACTGCTAGTATAAACTTAGCAGGTGTAATGGATGCATCATTTGAAAATGTAATATATCTTATAAAGCTTTGACTACTATATAATTTATATTTACAGAATACTTTCAGATTAAGTCTTACTCCAGCCAAAATTTTCTGCTCTAGAGTGTAGAAAAGTAAACATTTGTCAGATTTTTATTTGGGGTCTGTGACTCCAATAATAAAGTCAACAGTTCCAACCCTTCCCTGTTTTTTGTCCCCACTGGAGAGATTTTCTATTTATATCCTGACAAGAGATGTTGGGTACTCTCCCAAATGGGACCGCAATAAATACCGGATAAAAAAATCTACAATCCTAAATCAAGTTTTTGCTGGAATTGCATTGAACATCTAGGGGTTTTTTTATGCTGCAGTGACTACAGACCAAATAAAAATCTATATTCTAAATCAGGGGTAGGCAACCCCCCGCACTAGTGTCAAAGGTGGCATGCGACAGTACCACCTCTGGACAGCATTCAAGGGGAGATATACATGTACCTACACATAGAAACTGGGCCCAGACCAAATGTATACATCAAGAGTGAGATTTATTTACAGTGAACTATAAACACACCAAGAGAAATATGAAAATGCATGAAAATCAACTGTACAACCAAAATTCAGAAACCGAATATATATATATATATATATATATATATATATATACACACACACACACACACACACACACACACAAAGCATACAATGCAGGGGGAATCTAGCGGGGCAGTTGGGAAGGAGGGAAACAAGACTGAAAAAGAAGCAAAGTACTGGGTACAGGATGAGAGCAGGATCACAAGTTAATGGCAGCAGCAGAGCAAACAGAATACAAGACAGGAGCAACCAAAACACTGATGTGTCATGTGCTAATGGAAGCAGCATTATATGTCCTGATAGCAGCTGAAACCATTTGGAATTAATTACTGAAGCTTGCTGATGGACACTAAAACTACAGTTTTCTGCTCAGAGATCCGCAGTGCCACCAGGAGATTTGCCAGGTCATGACATCCACCTCCCAAACAATAAAGCTAGCCAGCAGCTGCATACAGAATCAGCACTTCTGTTCCTGCTGGTGTCGGTTCCTGCACTGCTATCTCCACATTGAAGATGTGTCGAGGTGGATTCCCCAGGCTGCTTATTCTCACTTTGAAAGGGTAATTATATTCAGTATTTTTGCTCCTCTATGGTACAGCACTCTTTTAGCCTAAGCTGACTAATGGCCAGGCTTTTCCTATTGGTGTACCTGACCTCCTTCCGAGCATTTCTCTCCATCAGCATCTATGCACCTAGTTCAGCTTGGAGGGCATACATCCAGATGTTTATCTTCAAATGGCTTTTAATCTCTTCCACAGCCATCTTTTATTAACAGCAAGTGAAAGAATTGGGGGTGGGAAAGTGCATTAATTAGGTGATCAGAGGTGTGAAGGTGTAGGAATGGAGGTGATCTGAGGTGTGAAAGTGCAGGATTTGGGGTGAGCTGAAGTATGAAGGCGCAGTAATTGGGGTGATATGAGCTGCATGGGTGCAGGAATTGGAGATCATCAGAGGTGTACCGGCACAGGTATTTGGGTGATCTGAGGTGGAAAAAATTAGAAATTTGGACAGATCTGAAGCCTGAAGGAACAGGAATTGGGGCTGATCTGGGTTGTAAAGATGTAGGAATTGGGGTGAACTGAGGTCTGGAGGTACAGGAATTGGCACTGATCCGAGGTGTGAAGGTGCAGAAATTGTGATCAGAGTTTTGGGGGTTCAAGAATTGGGGCTTGCCTGAAGGCACAGGAATTTATACTGGAGGATGGGGAGTAAAGTTGTAGGAATTGGGATGAGCTGAGGTGTGAAGGTGCAGATCTGAGACCTGGAGGTGCAGGGATTGGGGCTGATCTGAAGTGTGAAGGTGCAGTAATTGGGCTGATATGAGCTGTGAGGGTGCAGGAATTGGAGATGATCAGAGGTGTAAAGATGCAGGTATTTGCGTGGTCTGCGGCTGGAATTGGGACTAATTTGAGGCCTGAAGGAACAGGAATTGGGGCTGATCTGGGTTGCAAAAATGCAGGAATTGGAGTGAACTGAGGTCTGGAGGCGCTGGAACTGGGGTAACCTGAGGTGTGAATGTGCAGATATTAGGACTGACCTGAGGTGTAAAGGTGCAGAAATTGAGACTGATCTGAGGGGTGTGAAGGTGCAGGAACTGGAGTGATTTGAGGTGTGATGGTGCACATATCGGGGCTGATATGAGGTCTGGAGGTGCAGGAATTGGGGTAATCTGAGGTATGAAGGTGCAGAAATTGTGATCAGAGTTCTGCGAGGGGGGGGGGGCAGGAATTTGGGCTTATCTGAGGCCTGAAGGCACAATAATTGTCGATGGAGACTGAGGTGTGAAGTAGCAGTAATTGGGGGGAGCCAAGGTGTGAAGGTGCAGAAACTGGGGTGATCTGAGGAATGAAGGTGCAGGAATCGGGCCTGATCTGGGGTGCGAAAGTGCAGGAATTGGGCCAATCTGAGACGTAAAGGTGAAGGAATTGGGGCTGATCTGGTGTGTGAAAGTACAGACATCGGGGTGATCTGAGGTGTGAATTGAGATGTGTAGGTGTAGGGTTGAGGATCTGAAGTTGCAAAAATTGGGTTTGATCTGAAAGAACATTATTAGGGTGACCACTATCACCTCACACTTCTTTTGCAACTGTATATTTCGAAGAAGTCCTCAGTTGACATAGTTCATTTCAATCTAACAATACTTTCCTCACAGCCCATGTGTTTTGGAAAAAGGGGTAAGTTAGCATTTGCCATCCTTGAAAGCTCAATTTTTTCAAGTTTTATTGAAATAGTTTACAGCATTTACTGCATAAAAATTACTTTTCGTGAGTGTGTGTAAAGTTGACATTTATTATATAACTGGCACACTCCATTTCTTTGAAAACATTTTTCAGCACACTGTGCTCAACAGATTGTCTACCCCCTGTTCTAAACGTAAATTAATTGGATATTTGACAAACATCTGCTTAGAAACAAACATGTACACATTTCAAATAGATTGCTTTATTTTATTTTGTTTAAACTGACCTCTGGTCTTACTGGGTCCTCAATGCCTACAACAGCAATGCAGGTGAGCCCAGTAAGGATGTCATTTTCATTTTCCCAGTCAGGCTCATGTTCCCCAGCAGGAAAGTCTCTATAAGCTAAACATATAGTTCTTAGGCCCTCAGAAGCCATTGGTTCAATCACTCTTTTAGCCATATCATCCCTATCCCTTGGTCTGAAAATTTTGGCTTCACCATTAGCACAAAGAATTTTGAAGCACCTGCAAATAGAAAATGGCAAAATAAGCATAACACCATCAAATGTATAAGAGTAAAAGGAAATAATTAAATACTCATACAGTATAAACGAAAATAAACACAAACATTTAGTAGAAAATGAGCAAACCTTGAAAAACAAACATTCTTACTGTTTATAAATACCATACCTATATTAAACTTTATTAGTGATGTGATGTAATAATCATACTTAAATTACATTACCTTTTCAGGCAGAAATTAAAAACATGCAGTGAAATATGATTCATTTTTCATATATTCTATTCTCACAAGCAAGATCTTACTCACATGTATTGTTACTGTGATGTTTCGTGTACAGTCTCCCATTATAATGTATAGCGCTGAGCAAACTGTTGGCGCTATATACTGTATAAGAATAATAAATTAAAGTGGACCTAATTCCTTCCCCAGATTTCACAAAGGCATGCATCTCTGAATGCTGATGTTAAACTACCAGACATTTTAGGTGATTTAAGCCTAAAAAAAGTGCCAAAAGTGGTAAAGGATTGGGAGGGGAGGGGAGGGATTAAGAAGGTGAAGTTTCACTTTCTTCTCTTGCACTTCTTGGTTTCCCTGAAGTACTATGCCTAATTTTAGAGTTCTCTGTCATACTGTGCATAGGCAAGATAAAAGGCATGATGTCAAAACATACTAAACATGAAACACACTGGTATTGTGCAATACGAAGATGTTTACCCAACACTGAAAGGAATAGAAAAAAAAAAAAAAACTTCAGGTAAAAAAAAAAAAGAGATGCGAAAACAAAAACATGGTTTGTAGGACTAAACGTTAAAGGCTAGTCTCCCTGATAGAAAGTTGAAAAAAATAACTTTGGTGTACGGGCTAAACAGTTTTACGTAAATTTAGGTACATTCCAATAGATAAGAGATCCAT